>NC_037671.1:34939879-35004094 GCF_003255815.1 Theropithecus gelada
ATAAGAAAGAATATAGAAACAAGGTACTGAGTAGAAGGTTACATGTGGGAAAAGAAAGTTTGTTTTGCATTGCATTCTTTCTGCTGACGTGAGGTTTATGGAGTATAAATAAAGTGAGGCGGAGGCTCTGAGTGCGGCCGCCATGTTCTCTGTGTGTCTTTGTCTTTGTGTGTGTTCTTTCATTCTCCACCACCCCCGGTGCGGCCCCCAACAGATTACTTTGTAGAGGAATTTTGCCCCAGGGTGTTATTGAAAACAGTGATAATTAATGGACTTCAATGGCTGGGTTGGTGTGGGAAAGAGTAGAAAAGAGTCCTAAAGGACCACTGTCATTTCAGGGCAACCCTGGATATACTCAAAGCTGGGCCTCCTTGAGGTAACATCAAAAGCTTAACACTGTGGGATGAGGAAATGAAGACAGACTTTATTAAAAGAATCCAGACGATCATTGTTAATCACATAAACAAACAAGCAAATAAGAATAACAAGCACAGTGTGGGGGGTAGTACCCAGAGTTGCTATAATATAGTTCCTAAAATGTTCATTTTTCAACAAAAATTATGAGCTATGCAAAGAAACAAGAAAGTATGACTGATACACCAGAAAAATAGAAGGCAGCAGAAATTGCTCATGAGAACAAATTTAACAGAAAAATATTTAAAGTAGCCACTATACATATGTTTAAATATATTCAATGTTTTAGTCAGGATTCTCCAGAGAAACAGAACCAAAAAGATATGTGTGGTGATTGACTTGCTCAATTATCGACTCCATGAAGTGCCACAATATGCTATCTGCAAGTAAGAGACCCAGGAAAGCAGGTGGTGTAATTCAATGAGAGTCAGAAGGCTTGCAGATCAAGAGAGCCAATGGTACAACTCCCAGTCTGAGGCCAAAGGCCTGAGAACCAGGACGTGGGCTGGAGCCATGGTGGGAGGAGGGGAAGAAGGAGCTCTGGTGTTCAGGGGTAGAAGTAGATGTATGTCCCAGCTCAAAGAGAAAGAGAATTCACACTTCCTCCACCTTTTTGTTCTTTTTGTTTGTTTGTTTGTTTGTTTGTTTGTTTGAGATGGAGTCTCGCTCTGTCGCCCAGGCTGGAGTGCAGTGGCCGGATCTCAGCTCATTGCAAGCTCCGCCTCCCGGGTTTACGCCATTCTCCTGCCTCAGCCTCCCGAGTAGCTGGGACTACAGGCGCCTGCCACCTCACGCTGCTAGTTTTTCATATTTTTAGTAGAGACGGAGTTTCACCGTGTTAGCCAGGATGGTCTCGATCTCCTGACCTCGTGATCTGCCCATCTTGGCCTCCCAAACTGCTGGGATTACAGGCTGGAGCCACCGCGCCCGGCCCACCTTTTTGTTCTATTTGGGTCCTCAATGGACTAAATGATGCCCACCCATATTAGTGAGGGATATCTTCTTTATTCAGTCTTCTGATTCAAATACTAAAATATTCTGGAAACACCCTGACAGTCACACTCAGAAACAATGTTTTACCAGCTGTCTGGGCATCCCTCAGCCAACTCAAGTTGATACATAAAATTATCCATCACATTCATAGATCTTAAGGAAAGGATGACTAAAGAAGTGAAGGAAGGTGTGATGGTAATGTTGCATCAAAGTGAGAATAACAATAAGAGGAGGTGCAGCTGGGCTTCCTGGTTTGAGTACGGGCTCAGAAAGCTGTGAAACTCATTCATTTCCTGCATCAGGACTTACTTCGGTCCCGGATGAATAACACTGAAGATATACGCTTAAAATATTGCTAACACCAGGATTTGTAGATGGGTTTTCTTCCCCAAGAAAGCTATAAACAGCAAAAATTTTGCTGTTTCCCTGTGTCTTTCTCTCCCTCTCTCCCTTCCCCCTTACCCAAAACTAAAGATAAAGGGAATGTTAACTGCCCATTTTTCTGTAACCAGCAAACCTTATCTAACTTCTCAATTCCAATTCCTTGTGAACATACTTTATAAAGTCCTGTAAGATCCTGTCTCTTTTGCCGTGCCACTACAAGGTCATAAGGTAAATAAAACCTAGGCTGCAATTCTGGTTTTCCTCAAGATCTAAGACATGGCACAAAATAATTTACTGCCTTTGTTTCTCACTCTGGTAACATCTCCCCGCCACACGTACTTCCCACCTTTCTGGTAACATCTTCCCACTAGCACATATTTCCCGCCTTAAAGAGTTTAAAAGGCAATCACCCAAAACCAGCAGTGGCTACCCGTTCGGGACCCCTTCCACACTGTGGAAGCTTTGTACTTTTATTCTGTTCAATAAAGCCTACAGCTTTTTCTCTCTATTGGTCCGTGTCTCTATCACTCACTGCAGGCAGCCGCCACACCAATTCTTTGGTGTTACAACAATAGCGATAATAGTTAGTTGTCTTAGTCCATTCAGCTGCTATAACAAAATGCCTTAGACTAGGTAATTTATATACAACAGAAATTTATTGCTCACAGTTCTGGAGGTTAGGAAATCCAAGATAGAAGAAACAGTAGTTTCAGGCAAGGGCTTATCTGTTTCCCAGACGGTGCCTTCCACCTGTGTTTTCATACAATGGAAGTGGTGAATAAGCTCCCTCAGCTTCTTTTCCAAGAGCACTAATTCCATTAATGAAGACTCTACCTTCATAAGCTAATCACCTCCCAAAGACCCCACCTCTTAATACCACACTCTAGAAACTGGGAATTGGGCTTCAAAATATAAATCTGGGGGCAGGGGACACAAATATTTAGACAATAGTATAATAAAAAGGAACCAAATAGAAATTATGGAGTTGAAAAGTACAATAATTGAAATAAAAATTCACTAGAGGGGGCTCAACTATAGGTTTGACCTAGCAGGAGAAAGAATTATAGAAAAAAGTTTAAACTATATTTCAAAAGATTTTGGTAGGTCTAGGCTATACTTCTTCCTCATTATCTCTGCCTTTTAAAGTCTAAAGACATATTCAAAGTGTATTTAATTGTAACATTTCCCTTGAAAGTACGCATTATTCTCCAAATGTGCATAATTTATCTTTTTCTAAGAAACCACCCACTACTTAACATTATAAATGGGTACTTCTTTTGTGTCCCATTAGACCATAAGCCCCTTAAGTTTAGACCCTGTTTTCCACAAGTCTGCATCTTCCAGCGTGCCTAGAAAATAGCCTTGATTCAAAAACTATTTCTTGTGTCTTTAAACAAATTGAGCTGAATTCCACACAGAGGGGTATTTCTCTACAACTCTACACTGTCCCTACATTCTCTAGTGTTTTCATATTATACTTACCTCTAACACATTTAATTGTTCCTGGTCTCGCTCTTCTTCAGTAATAAGGTACAACTAACAAATGAATAATATAAAAACAATAACAAGTACTTACCTCATTCTCATGTGTGCTTTTTTAGGTACATATTTCTAGGGATTAATTCAAACACAAGGACTTGCATCTGGAAATTTAGAAGCTAGAATTCTCTAATAATAGAGATTGCCTTGTAATTCTTGTCTGGCCAAGACTAGCACTGTCTTTAGTCAAGATGCAAATGTATACTTCCTCTCTCATTTGTCTATAAGCTCAATCACATGTAGATAAGTCAACTTGTCATGTAATATAACTGGTTGCAAAAGAAGGGTACCAGGGCTTTGGAATTAGGCAGAACTTAGTTTAACTTTTACTCTGCTATATCCTGGATGTCGGACTTTGGGCAATTTTAATGGTCTCTCTGAATCTCAACTTTCTAACCCACACGATATGTTAAGCAAGTCTTATATCAACAAATAATTGCACAACATTAAAATTAAAGTTAGGTATACTATCTATAAATCTAACAAGTTACAGAGATCTGTTACATCAGGGTTTTACATTGAACTAAATAAAATTGATCAAAATTCTTTTTGATCAAAACCAGATGATTGTTGGTAATTTTAGGTAGTTTAATTTAAGCTAACATTTCATTAAAAGACATTAGAGACTGAGAGCGGTGGGCTCATGTCTGTAATCCCAGCATTTTGGGAGGCCAAGGCAGTGGATCACTTGAGCCCAGGAGTTCAGAACCAGCCTGGCCAACATAGCAAAACCTTGTCTGCACTAAAATTACAAAAATTAGCTAGACATGATGTCGTGAGTCTGTAATACCAACTACTCAGGTGGGAGAGACATAAGAAAGGCTGGAACCTGTGAGTCAGAGGTTGCAGTGAGCCGAGATTGTGCCACTGCACTCCAGCCTCCAGACAGTGTGAGATTCTGTCAAAAAAAAAAAAAGACATTAGAGATACCTATGTAAATGGAAAGATATACTATATTCATGAATAAAATATCCAAAAAATAAAATTTTTCTCTGAATTAAACTATAGAGCCAATGCAGTTCTATTAAAATCCCAACATAATATTGTGGACTCACCATGCTGAGTCTAAATAATTATAGAAGAACAATTGTTTAAGACTAGCCTACAAGATAGTTACATAGGCAATAAACAATTTGGTTTCTTTACTAGTTATACATAGAAAGAAACAGCTTGGTAAGATTTTGTCCAGCTAGTCCTCAGTTTATTATCACACTTAAGTATAAATAGGAGAGTGATACTGATGCATGAATAGACATATAGACAAATGAACAAAAACAGCAGGCCCAGAACTAACTCACTCATATGTAAAATCATATTTGTGTTGGAGTTGGCATTGGAATTTACTTATGAAACAGTGCAGTAAGTCATCCTGAGATAATTTGTTATCCAGAGGGAAAACTCAATGTTGGATTCACACAATGTAATATCCACAAAAATTAATTCAATTCAGACTAATCAAATGTGAACAGGAACCACAATGAAGTATCATCTTATCCCAGTTGGAATGCCTACCATCAAAAAGGCAAAAAAAAAAAAAAAAAAAAAAAAAAGGCTGGCAAGGAGGAGTGTAAAAGGGAACTTTTATACACCATTGGTAGGAATGTAAATTAGTACAGCCATTATGGAAAACTGTATGGAGGTTTCTCAAAAAACTAAAAATAAAGCTATCATATCATCTAGCAATCCCATTACTGAATATTTAGCCAAAGGAAAGGTAATTTTTAAATTTTTAAAATAGAAAATTTAGAAGATTATTTTATGGGGGTCCTGGAGCAAGATGGCCGAATAGGAACAGCGCCAGCCTCCAGGTCCCAGCATGAGCGATACAGAAGACGGGTGATTTCTGCATTTTCAACTGAGGTACAGGGTTCATCTCACTGGGGAGTACCAGATAATCGGTGCTGGTCAGCTGGTGCAGCACGACCAGCGAAAGCTGAAGCAGGGTGAGGCATCGCCTCACCTGGGAAGCTCAAGGGGGAAGGTAATCCCTTTTCCTAGCCAAGGGAAACTGAGACACACGACACCTGGAAAATTGGGTAACTCCCACCACAATTCTGCATTTTACCAAGGGTCTTAGCAAATGGCACACCAGGAGATTATATCCCACACCTGGCCAGGAGGGTCCCACACCCATGGAGCATCCCTCATTGCTAGCACAGCAGTCTGAGAAGGCAGACTGCAAGGCAGCAGTGAGGCTGGGGGAGGGTCACCTGCCATTGCTGAGGCTTAAGTAGGTAAACAAAGCCTCCGGGAAGCTCGAATAGGACGGAGCCCACAGCAGCTCAAGGAGGCCTGCCTGTCTCTGTAGACTCCACCTCTGGGGACAGGGCACAGCTAAACAAAAAACAGCAGAAATCTCTGCAGATGTAAATGACCCTGTCTGACAGCTTTGAAGAGAGCAGTAGATCTCCCAGCATGGAGGTTGAGATCTGAGAATGGACAGACTGCCTGCTCAAGTGGGTCCTTGACCCCTGAGTAGCCTAACTGGGAGACATCCCCCACTAGGTGCAGACCGACACCCCACACCTCACATGGCAGGGTATACCCCTGAGATGAAACTTCCAGAGCAAGAATCAGACAGCAACACTCGCTGTTCAGCAATATTCTGTCTTCTGCAGCCTCCACTGCAGATACCCAGGCAAACAGCGTCTGGAGTGGACCTCAAGCAATCTCCAACAGACCTACAGCTGAGGATCCTGACTGTTAGAAGGAAAACTAATGAACAGAAAGGATACCCACACCAAAACCCCATCAGTATGTCACCATCATCAAAGACCAAAGGCAGATAAAACCACAAAGATGGAGAAAAAGCAGTGCAGAAAAGCTGGAAATTCAAAAAATCAGAGCACATCTCCCCCTCCAAGGAATGCAGCTCATCGCCAGCAATGGACCAAAGCTGGACAGAGAATGACTTTGACAAGTTGAGAGAAGAAGGCTTCAGTTGATCAAACTTCTCAGAGCTAAAGGAGGAACTACGTACCCAGAGCAAAGAAACTAAAAATCTTGAAAAAAGAATGGAAGAATGGATAACTAGAATAATCAGTGCAGAGAAGGCCATAAATTAACTGACAGAGATAAAACCATGACAAGAGAAATACGTGACAAATGCACAAGCTTCAGTAACCGACTCAATCAACTGGAAGAAAGAGTATCAGCGATTCAAGACCAAATGAATGAAATGAAGTGAGAAGAGAAGTCTAGAGAAAAAAGAGTAAAAAGAAATGAACAAAGCCTCCAAGAAGTATGGGATTATGTAAAAAGACCAAATCTACGTCTGATTGGTGTGTGTGAATGTGAGGGGGAAAATGGAACCAAGTTGGAAAACACTCTTCAGGTTATCATCCAGGAGAAATTCCCCAACCTAGTAAGGCAGGCCAACATTCAAATTGAGGAAATACGGAGAACGCCACAAAGATACTCCTTGAGAAGAGCAACTCCAAGACACATAATTATCAGATTCACCAAAGTTGAAATGAAGGAAAAAATGTTAAGGGCAGCCAGAGAGTAAGGTCGGGTTACCCACAAAGAGAAGCCCATCAGACTAACAGTGAATCTCTTGGCAGAAACTCTACAAGCCAGAAGAGAGTGGGGGTCAATATTCAACATTCTTAAAGAAAAGAATTTTCAACCCAGAATTTCATATCCAGCCAAACTAAGTTTCATAAGTGAAGAAGAAATAAAATCCTTTAAAGACAAGCAAATGCTTAGAGATTTTGTCACCACCAGGCCTGCCCTACAAGAGACCCCAAAGGAAGCACTAAACATGGAAAGGAACAACCAGTACCAGCCATTGCAAAAACATGCCAAAATGTAAAGACCATCAATGATAGGAAGAAACTGCATCAACTAACGAGCAAAATAACCAGCTAATATCACAATGACAGGATCAAGTTCACACATAACAATATTAACCGTAAATGTAAATGGACTAAATGGTCCAATAAAAAGACACAGACTGGCAAATTGGATAAAGAGTCAAGACCCATCAGTTTCCTGTATTCAGGAGATCCATCTCACATGCAGAGACACACATAGGCTCAAAATAAAGGGATGGAGGAAGATCTACCAAGCAAATGGAGAAAAAAAAAGCAGAGGTTGCAATACTAGTCTCTGATAAAACAAACTTTAAACCATCAAAGATCAAAAGAGACAAAGAAGGTCATTACATAATGGTAAAGGGATCAATTCAACAGGAAGAGCTAACTATCCTAAATATATATGCACCCAATACAGGAGCACCCAGATTCATAAAGCAAGTCCTTAGAGACTTACAAAGAGACTTACAGTCCTATACAATAATAATGGGAGACTTCAACACACCACTGTCAACATTAGACAGATCAATAAGACAGAAAGATAACAAGGATGTCCAGGAATTGAATTCAACTCTACATCAAGCGGACCTAATAGACATCAACAGAACTCTCCACCCCAAATCAACAGAATATACATTCTTCTCAGCACCACATCGCACTTATTCCAAAATTGACCACATAGTTGGAAGTAAAGCACTCCTCAGCAAATGTGAAAGAACAGAAATTATAACAAACTGTCTCTCAGATCACAGTGCAATCAAACTAGAACTCAGGACTAAGAAACTCAATCACAACCACTCAACTACATGGAAACTGAACAACCTGCTCTTGAATGACTACTGGGTACATAACGAAATGAAGGCAGAAATAAAGATGTTCTTTGAAACCAATGAGAACAAAGATACAACATACCAGAATCTCTGGGACACATTTAAAGCAGTGTGTAGAGGGAAATTTATAGCACTAAATGCCCACAAGAGAAAGGTGGAAAGATCTAAAATTGACTCCCTAACATCACAATTAAAAGAACTAGAGAAGCAAGAGCAAACACATTCAAAAGCTATCAGAAGGCAAGAAATAACTCAGATTAGAGCAGAACTGAAGGAGATAGAGACACAAAAAACCCTCCAAAAAAACAATGAATCCAGGAGCTGGTTTTTTGAAAAGATCAACAAAATTGATAGACTGCTAGCAAGACTAATAAAGAAGAAAAGAGAGAAGAATCAAATACACACCGTAAAAAATGATAAAGGGGATATCACCAGTGACCCCACAGAAATACAAACTACCATCAGAGAATATTATAAACACCTCTATGCAAATAAACTAGAAAACTAGAAGAAATGGATAATTTCCTGGACACTTACACTCTCCCAAGACTAAACCAGGAAGAAGTTGAATCCCTGAATAGACCAATAGCAGGCTCTGAAATTGAGGCAATAATTAATAGCCTACCAACCAATAAAAGTCCAGGACCAGACGGATTCACAGTTGAATTCTACTGGAGGTACAAGGAGGAGCTGGTACCATTCCTTCTGAAACTATTCCAATCAATAGAAAAAGAGGGAATCCTCCCTAACTAATTTGATGAGGCCAACATCATCCTGATACCAAAACCTGGCAGAGACACAACAAAGAAAGAGAATTTTAGACCAATATCCCCGATGAACATCGATGCAAAAATCCTCAATAAAATACTGGCAAACCGAATCCAGCAGCACATCAAAAAGCTTATCCACCATGATCAAGTGGGCTTCATCCCTGGGATGCAAGGCTGGTTCAACATATGCAAATCAATAAAGGTAATCCAGCATATAAACAGAACCAAAGACAAAAACCACATGATTATCTCAATAGATGCAGAAAAGGCCTTTGACAAAATTCAACAATGCTTCATGCTAAAAACTCTCAATAAATTCGGTATTGATGGAATGTATCTCAAAATATTAAGAGCTGTTTATGATAAACCCACAGCCAAGAGCATACTGAATGGGCAAAAACTGGAAAAATTCCCTTTGAAAACTGGCACAAGACAGGGATGCCCTCTCTCACCACTCCTATTCAACATAGTGTTGGAAGTTCTGGCTAGGGCAATCAGGCAAGAGAAAGAAATCAAGGGTATTCAGCTAGGAAAAGAAGTCAAATTGTCCCTGTTTGCAGATGACACGATTGTATATTGAGAAAGCTCCATCATCTCAGCCCAAAATCTCCTTAAGCTGATAAGCCACTTCAGCAAAGTCTCAGGATACAAAATTAATGTGCAAAAATCACAGGCATTCTTATACACCAGTAACAGACAAACAGAGAGCCAAATCATGAATGAACTTCCATTCATAATTGCTTCAAAGAGAATAAAATACCTAGGAATCCAACTTACAAGAGATGTAAAGGACCTCTTCAAGGAGAACTACAAACCTCTGCTCCGTGAAATAAAAGAGGGCACAAACAAATGGAAGAACATACCATGCTCACAGATAGGAAGAATAAAGATCGTGAAAATGGCCATACTGCCCAAGGTAATTTATAGATTCAATGTTATCCCCATCAAGCTACCACTGACTTTCTTCACAGAATTGGATTAAACTGCTTTAAAGTTCATATGGAACCAAAAGAGAGCCCGCATTGCCAAGACAATCCTAAGTCAAAAGAACAAAGCTAGAGGCATCACGCTACCTGACTTCAAACTATACTACAAGGCTACAGTAACCAAAACAGCATGGTACTGGTACCAAAACAGAGATATAGACCAATGGAAAAGAACAGAGTCCTCAGAAATAATACCACACATCTACAGCCATCTGATCTTTGACAAACCTGACAAAAACAAGAAATGGGGAAAGGATTCCCTATTTAATAAATGGTGCTGGGAAAATTGACTAGCCATAAGTAGAAAGCTGAAACTGGATCCTTTCCTTACTCTTTATACAAAAATTAATTCAAGATGGATTAGAGACTTGAATGTTAGACATAAAACCATAAAAACCATAGAAGAAAACCTAGGTAATACCATTCAGGACATAGGCATGGGCAAGGACTTCATGTCTAAAACACCAAAAGCAACGGCAACAGAAGCCAAAATTGACAAATGAGATCTAATTAAACTAAAGAGCTTCTGCACAGCAAAAGAAACTACCATCAGAGTGAACAGGCAACCTACAGAATGGGAGAAAATTTTTGCAATCCACTCATCTGACAAAGGGCTAATATCCAGAACCTACAAAGAACTCAAACAAATTTACAAGAAAAAACAAACAACCCCATCAAAAAGTGGGCAAAGGATATGAACAGACATTTCTCAAAAGAAGACATTCATACAGCCAACAGACACATGAAAAAATGCTCGTCATCACTGGTCATCAGAGAAATGCAAATCAAAACCACAATGAGATACCATCTCACACCAGTTAGAATGGCAATCATTAAAAAGTCAGGAAACAACAGGTGCTGGAGAGGATGCAGAGAAATAGAAACACTTTTACACTGTTGGTGGGACTGTAAACTAGTTCAACCATTATGGAAAACAGTATGGCGATTCCTCAAGGATCTAGAACTAGATGTACCATATGACCCAACCATCCCATTACTGGGTATAAACCCAAAGGATTATAAATCATGCTGCTATAAAGACACATTCACATGTATGTTTATTGCGGCACTATTCACAATAGCAAAGACTTGGAATCAACCCAAATGTCCATCAGTGACAGACTGGATTAAGAAAATGTGGCACATATACACCATGGAATACTATGCAGCCATAAAAATGGATGAGTTTGTGTCCTTTGTAGGAACATGGATGCAGCTGGAAACCATCATTCTCAGCAAACTATCACAAGAACAGAAGACCAAACACCGCATGTTCTCACTCATAGGTGGGAATTGATCAATGAGATCACTTGGACTCAGCAGGGGGAACATCACACACTGGGGCCTATTATGGGGATGGGGGATGGGGGAGGGATGGCATTGGGAGTTATGCCTGATGTAAATGACGAGTGAATGGGTGCTGACGAGTTGATGGGTGCAACACACCAACATGGCACAAGTATACATATGTAAACAAACCTGCACGTTGTGCACATGTACCCTAGAACTTAAAGTATAATAATAATTAAAAAAAGAATATTGTAATGTAAAAAATATATATATAGTGTGTATATATACGTATATAATTTTATAACGAACTTAATAAAAATTAAAAATAGAATCACAGTTTAAAATTAAAAAAAGAAAAAGAAAAAAAGATTATTTTATGAACTGAAATAGGGAAGTATTTCTTAACAGGGACGAAATAGCAAAAAAAAAAACAACATTAAAAATTTTTTAACAAATATACTTTAATACATAGTTTTAAAAAGTTAATCAAAATATATTTTAAAAATATGACACAAATTGGAAGAAGTTATTTTTAATACATATAATATAGGAAAATTAAATTGTAAAAACTGAAATTTAAGTCTTAAAGCTTATTATCTATACATATGACTTTTTATATATATAGAAATAATAAGAAATTCAGTGCCACTCCAGGGATGAGAGCTAGTTTATGAAAAGGAAGCATAGCAGGTCAATACATAATATGAAAAGATTTCCACCCTTATTAGTAATCAGATAAACACATTTCAAATCACTAGGAATTATCATTTAATTCTCAAGAAATGGGAAAAATGAAAAGTCTGACAATAATTTATTGGCAAGAAAAATCATTAGTGTGAACAATTAAACACTTCTGAGGGGGTATAAATTCATACAACTAGTTACAGTAAAGTTGTAAACAAAAATATAGTACATAAAACTTCTAGTCTTAGGCATTTGTTCTAAAGAAACATTAGGTATGTGGACAAGGAAGCACGCACAGGGATGTTAACAGAGGTGTAGGTCATAATAGTAAACAAAGAAAGAAAAACAGAAATAACCAGAATTCTATCACGGGAAAAGTTCTCAAAAGTAAAATTCCTGCACCCTTGGTTAGGGATCCACAGAGGTTTAATGTGAAGGAGGCATTCAGATCAAATGCTCAAAGTGGAGTAAGATATCATTGTCTTTCACAGAATCACTTAATAGACTGCAGCAGATCTCCCTTGACCAACGCCCCAAAACCAGTCAAATTCTTCAGTTTCCCCAAAGTGAGGACTCCCACATTAAGAAGCCCTCAGTACTGAGATAACTAGCAAATAAATTTATCCATTGCAAGGGTGGTCCTGATGCAGGGCCTCAAAAATTGGGGTTTTGAGAGTGTTCTTGGCTTCACTCAGGAAAGATTCTAAGGATGAGACAGTGGTGTTAGATAGCAACTTTTATTGAACCAAGCTACTCCTTGCAGAGCAGAGTTACCCCATAGGCAGTGTGCCCAGAATAGTAATTCAGAGGTAGTTCTGCAATCATAGTTATACTCACTTTCAATTACATGCAAATTAAGGGGTGGATTATGCAGAAATGTCTAGAAATAGGGTAGAAATTTCTGCATAATTCACCCCTTAATTTATAGATGGTAACTCCAATTACCACTTCAATAACCCCAGTGGGTCAGTATTGCCATGGAAAGAAGTGGTAGCCTCTGGGCGTTGCCATGGCAATGGTAAACTGATATAGCACACTGGTAGGATGTCTTATGGAGAGGTACTTCTGCCCCATCTCTGTTTTAGTTAATTCTCAATTTGATCTGGTGTCTGAGCCCCCCCCCCCTACTACTTCAGTCTTATGACCCCAGATTCCCCAGTGGATAAGAAGATGCATGAATAAAGGAGGAAATTGAGAAATGCTTCCTTTCAGTGTCCACGTGCCAAAAAGGATTCCTAGTCTTAATTAAAATTTAGATACAAGAAATCTACTGGAAGAAAGTGATTACAGAATTTACAAGTTGACTTGATGATGCCTCAGCAAGAGTGAGAAAGATACAAAAAACTACAAGACAGAAAATCCACGAGAGCTAAAAATGAGCATTTTGTGGTACCAATCTTGCCGTAAAAGTCTTAATATTTTGCGTATCTTTCTCAGCACTAGACTAGAACATGTATGCCAATGGGTAGTGAGACACATCTGTCACTGGTAAAGTTGCATACCAATTCACAATCCTATTGTCATGCCCCAGTTACCACTACACATTGCTCTTGAGTCAGTAATGGCATTTGCCATCCTGGCTCAAAATATCAGCCATCACATTTAGTAAATTCTGTAATACAAAGCAAATTAGCACTGATCTATCAGATTTACCATTGGGTAGGGTGAGGAGGAGGAGGGCGCTGGCTGACTTAGCCCAGGCCCTGAAGAGCCCTGTTCCAGAGAACAGACTTGTGCTCTTCCTCATGGCCCAGCATATGCACAGGGCTCCAGTCATTTGCCTCCAGCAGGGGGTTCTTCACACTCACTCACAGTCAGCTGGGTTCCAATCTCTGTTCAAGTGTGAGCAATGCAGATCCAGCCCCCTGGTTAATGTAGTCCTCACTGTTCAAGCCCATTCTTTCAGATGTTGAGACAATGGCCCTAACTCTGTGTGGCCGGCCCAGAGCTGTACACCTACCCTCACTGTCATACCACATGATTTCAGATCCTTACTATCATGGGTTTCCCATCTATTTTTTTTCTTCAGGGGAAACCTCCACAATGCAGTTTCTAATATGTTGAATTCATACTCCAGAAAGTGTCCTGTAGAATAATGTCTTACTGAAAATAGCTATCACAGCCAGGAGTGCTTAACTACACTCTTTTGATACCCTTAGTTACAGAGAGTTTGTCATCATGTTCTTCACATCTTGGGTGAAGATTGTTTGAGGGTTGACCAAAGGATATGTCATTATCTAAAATTCACATTGAGAACCTCAGAGTAACTAATAATAAGTTTGATGCTTGCAGGAAAGGAAGAGCTGTTTGGTCACAGGATGTGGTTCTTAGAACAGGGTTGTGGTTGAAGGGGAAGGATGATGACATAAATCTTTGCATAAACCACATTAACATGAAACCTTGACATTATCATTACATACTTTTCTTTTTATCTAATAAGGCAAAGTAGAGAAGTCAGCGTCACTTGTCTCTGGCAGACTAAACTGTCAAGAAGGCATACCCAAGGTTGATGGTAGGGGGAGCTTCATTAGCATTAGGAATAATAGAAAATATCAAAGAATAAGTTTTGTCAGAAATATATAGACTCAACAGAAAGTAAAAAATGTACTTTACTGAAAAGAAAACAAACTATCAATGAATCATGAAGTTGGGTGGAGATATAATCTATAGATTTAAAACTACTTTTATTCAAAATCCTCATGAGATTTTAAAAAATAATAAATGTCCTGAAAGTCTAGGATAAGTATACTGTCCATATTGTTAATTTTTAAAAGAGTAGTAGAGTGTATTATATAGCATATTATATAAAGGCATGGGCGTGAGTTAGGCAGTCTTTTTGTTTGTTAAGGTAAAATTCACATAACAAAATTAACCCATTTTAAGGTGTACAACTCAGTAGCATTTAGTGCATTCATCATGTTGTACAACCATCACTTCTATGTAGTTCAAAACATTTTCATCACCTCCAAAGGAGACCTTGTACCCATTAAGCAGTCACTCCCCATTCCCACTTCCTCCTCAGCAACCACAATCTGAATTTAGACAGGCCTTGTTTTGCATCTAGGGTGGTGATTTCTACATCAATCTATGCAGAAGGAGCTTATGCCCAGAATCCTGCATGGTGGGTAGGGGCTGTGGCTTGTCTTGAAGCTGGGTTTGCTTGCATAGCAAATGCTTTATCTTTATTTATGTATGTTTGGGTTATTTAAAAAAGAATATCTTATAAATATTATTGCTATATTGTTAATTTTCAAAGTGTTTTTGTTGTTTTACCTATGGAGAAAAGATTAATAGCAATTTGATTTGTTTTACAAAGGGACTACCTTCTCCAGTGTTTGTGAAAATAATAATTAAAATTTTGTTTGGCTTTGTTTTGTTTCGTGTACATATTTAAAGCTGTCTTGAATTTCTAATCTATCTGTTTTAATTTTTTTCTTTTTGTTTATCTTTATTGCTCTCTTAAAATGTTTTCTGTTTCTTCATATTATTTTACATGTAAGAGTGACTAAAAAATGGTCATGAGTTCGAAGAAATCAGATGGAATTTGGTAGGAATTTGGGGCTAATGTTTCAGGGTCTGATTCCTTCACTGGGGGACCATGAGGGCCATAGCATGGAATTATTTTCTCTGGGCCCATTCAATTTCTTCTGAGAGGAAACTTCATGTATTTTGTTTGAGAGATAGGTGTCAGCCACCTATGTGACAGAGATCAGAGTGGAAGAGAGGTGGGATTAACTATTCTCCATATAATCTTCCAATTAATCTCCTTAAGTGTCCCCAAGTTTTTAAAAAAGAATGTTTAAATAAATACTATTTCAAGTGTATGGTGAAGTTTTTATAGCCACTAAAGATAAGCTTTTATGAAACTGTTTAGGGATGTAGAAGATTGTCTAATCTGTGGGAAATTACCCACAGATTAAGTAAAAAAAAAAAAAAAAAAAACTACAAAGACTAACATTACAATTCTGTAAATGTATCTATACTGTGATATTTCTATTTATAAAAACAGGAAGGATCTTAATGACACTCAGAGGACTAGAATTAGATGATAGAAGAACTACTAAATTTTTCTCCTCTCAACAGTCTTAATAGGGCCTGCAGGTCTAGGGTGAGTGGCCTTGAAAAATCTCTGTTCAGGGAAATTCGTATGGAACATTTTAATGTGGAGCATTGTGTAGAATTTCAGAACCCACCTGCCCATTCTGTCCCTGTAGTGCCTTTTTTCCTCTCCTGCAGGTCTTCATGGTCCCCTGGAATCATAGCCACAAAGTTTCTGTTCTCAGTTGAGCCAGCCACCTATGTGACAGAGGTCAGAGTGGAAAAAAAAAAAAAAAAAAAAAAAGAAATGAAGCATCCTCTACTTTTTCACAAGTGCAAACACATTAAGATGCTGTTATTTACAGTTACTCTTTCCCTGTAGACCTATGCACATGAGCTGTCCTTGGTTTAAGTCACTTGATAGTGACTCAAAGCACAAAGCACAGGGTAATGCCTGTTCTTTTTTTTTTTTTTTGTGACAGAGTTTCGCTCTTGTTGCCCAGGCTGGAG
Organism: Theropithecus gelada; assembly: GCF_003255815.1. NCBI lineage: Eukaryota > Metazoa > Chordata > Mammalia > Primates > Cercopithecidae > Theropithecus > Theropithecus gelada. The sequence goes on from NC_037671.1 coordinate 34,956,133, forward strand.
TGTAGTGGTGTGATCTCGGCTCACTGCAACCTCTACCTCCTAGGTTCAAGCAATTCTCTTGCCTCAGCCTTCCAAGTAGCTGGGATTACAGGTATGCACCAACAAGGCCCGGCTAATTTTTGTATTTTTAGTAGAGACGGAGTTTCACCATGTTGGTCAAGCTGGTCTTGAACTCCTGACCTCAGGTGATACACCCACCTAGGCCTCCCAAAGTACTGGGATTACAGGCGTGAGCCACCGTGCCCGGCCTACCTGTTCTTTAATCTGACTATTAAACCCTTCACTTCTCTGATTAGTTAATTTTCTAGACCAAGGGTGCTGAAAGGACACCCATGTATCATGTGTTATTTACAGTTCCTCACCCCAACCCCCAATCTCCACAACTTCACTCCCTTCTAGCAGGTTTTGGTGACAATCGGCCTTTGCAGAAGCTGAGTTTTAAGTGAAACCAAAAAAAGACATTAAATATTTTCCTCTTCAGCAAATCAGAACCCTGTGGGAAGCAGCAGGGTTCCCTGTTTGGAGATATCTCCTGTTTGGAGATAGCATCATCTGTCTCTGGCAGAATAAGCCATGAAGACTGTAAGAAAAAATATTTAGTGATGGAGGAAGGAAGAAAGTACCTATTAACAAGAGCAAAATAATATAATAAGCATTTAACAAGGAATATAAAGAATCATCAGAGAAAGTGTTATAAAACTTTTTTGAGACCACAAGAGATGAATAAGTGGAGAAGAACATGATGTTCATAGAGAGAAATATAATAGATAGAATTAATACAGTTTCAAATTATGTTTTTTCCTGTTGTTGGGTGGAGTGTTCTGTAAATGTAGCTTAGTCAAGTTACTTGATAGCATTGTTCAGTTATTCTATATCCTTACTGACTTTCTGCTTAATTTTTCTATGAAATACTAAGAAACGAGTATAAAATCTCCAATGATAGTTTTGGATTTTTCTATTTCTCCTTTTTTTAATGCCAACTTTGTCTCCTATATTTTGAAGCTCTGTTGTTAGGTACATATGCACTTAAGATTGTTATGTCTCAGGCCGGGCATGGTGGCTCATGTCTGTAATCCCAGCATTTTGGGAGGCCGAGGCAGGTAGATCACAAGGGCAGGAGATCAAGACCATCCTGGCTAACATGGTGAAACCCCATCTCTACTAAAAATACAAAAAATTAGCCGGGTGTGGTGGAGGGCACCTGTAGTCCCAGCTACTTGGGAGGCTGAGGCAGGAGAATGGCGTGAACTCAGCCTGGGCAACAGAGTGAGACTTTGTCTCAAAAAAAAAAAAAAAAAAAAAAAAAGATTGTTATGTCTCCTTGGAGAAATAACCCTTTATCATTAAGTGATGTCTGGCTTTATCCCTATTAACTTTTCTCGCTCCAATTTCTACTTTGTCTAGTATTGCCATAATCATTTCGACTTTCTTTTGATTTCTTTTGCATGGTACATATTTCCCTTCTTTTTACTTTTAATGAAGGTATGTTTTTATATTTAAAATGGGTTGCTGATAGGTTATAGTTCAATATTCCATTTTTATTCAATCTGTTCTTCTCTATCATTTAATTGGTCTGTCAGGACCAATCAAATTTATCAAATTTAATGTACTTATTAATATGGTTGAATTATTTTTGCTAGATATTTCTATTAATTCTATGAAATATTTATTTTTAAAATCAGTTTTTGCTTTCTTTTGGATTAGTGGTTGCCCTAGAATTTTACATATATGTATAATCTATCTTCAAATCTACCTTAGATTAGCATACTCCAGATTTCTCTCTTATTCATTGTGAAATTGTTGTCATATAATGTCTTTTTCATATTCCATAAACACACAATACAGTGCTACTATTTTTATTTTAGAGAGTTTGTTACCTTATAAAGCAATGATTCTTAAATGGGGGCAATTTTTCCCCCCAAATGACATTTGACAATGTTTGGAGATAGTTTTTCTTGTCACTACTGGGGAGGGTGCTACTGGCACGCATTAGGTAAATGTCAGGGGCACTGTTAAAAGTTCTATAACACACATGACACCCTCCTACAAAAAATAATTATCATCTGGCTCAAAATATTAATAGTTCTCAGGTTGAGAAACCTCATTTTAGAGAATTTTTTAGACTTTTACGTCCAAGGGTACATGTTCAGGTCTGTTACATAGGTAAACATGTGTCATAAGGGTTTGTTTTATAGATTATTTCATCACCCAGGTATTAAGCTTAGTATCCAACAGTAATTGTTCCTGATCCTCTCCCTCCTCCCACCCTCCACTCTTCAATAGGTCCTAGTGTGTGTGGTTCCCCTCTATGTATCCATGTGTTGTCATAATTTCGCTCCCACTCATAAGTGAGAACATGCGGCATTTGGTTTTCTGTTTCTGTATTAGTCTGCAAAGGATAATGGTCTTCAGCTCCATCCATGTCCCTGCAAAGAACATGATCTCATTCTTTTTTATAACTGCATAGTATTCCATGGTGTATATGTACCAAATTTCCTTTATCCAATCTATCATTGATGGGTATTTAGGTTGATTCTTTGTCTTTGTTATTGTGAATAGTGCTGCAATGAGCATATGTGTACATGTGTCTTTATAACAGAACGATTTACATTCCTTTGGGTATATAGCCAGTAATTGGATTGCTGGGTCAAACAGTATGTCTGCCTTTAGGTCTTTGAGGTATTGCCACACTGTCTTCCACAATGGTTGAACTAATTTACACTCCCGTCAACAGTGTATAAACTATCCTTTTTCTCCACAACATCACTAGCATCTGTTATTTTTTGACTTTGTAATAATACCCATTCTGACTGGTGTGAGATGGTCATTGTGGTCTTGATTTGTATTTATCTAATGATCAGTGATGTTGAACTGTTTTTCATATGATTGTTGGCTACATGTATGTCTTCTTTCGAGAAGTGTCTGTTCATGCCCTTTGCCCACTTTTTTATGGAGTTGTTTGTTTTTTTCTTGTACATTTGTTTAAGTTTCTTACAGATGCTGGATATTAGATCTTTGTTGGATGCATAGTTTACAAAACTTTTCTCCCAGTCTATATGTTGTCTGTTCACTCTGCTGATAGTTTCTTTTGCTGTACAGAAGCTCTTTAGTTTAATTAGATCCCATTTGTCAATTTTTGTTTTTGTTGCAATTACTTTCGGCTTCTTTGTAATGAAATCTTTGCCCATGCCTATGTCCTGAGTAGTATTGCCTAAGTTGTCTTCTAGGATTTTTATAGTTTTGGGTTTTACATTTAAGTCTTTAATCCATCTTAAGTTAATTTTTGTATATGGTGTAAGGAAGGGTTCCAGTTTCAATCTTCTGCATATGGCTAGCCAGTTATCCCAGCACCATTTATTGAATAGGATATCCTTTCCCCATTGCTTGTTTTTGTCAGGCTTGCTGAAGATCAGATAGTTGTAGGTGTGTGGTCTTATTTCTGGATTTTCTATTCTGCTCCATTGGTCTATGTATCTGTTCTTATACCAGTACCATGCTGTTCTGGTTACTGTAGCCCTATAGTATAGTTTGCAGTCAGGTAGCGTGATGCCTCGAGCTTTGTTCTTTTTGGTCTGGATTGCCTTGGCTATTCAGGCTCTCTCTAGTTCTGTGAAGAATCTCAGTGGTAGTTTTTAATAGGAAAGGCATTGAATCTATAAATTGCTTTGGGAAGCACTTGCTTTTAAAGATTTTATTAAAAATTATTTGTCATTTGTTTAATGATTAAGGCTAAGGAAAGGTAACTGTATAGCCAGGTGGGGTGGTGTGCCCCTGTAGTCCCAGCTAGTTGGAAGACTGAGGTGGGACCTGGGAGTTTGAGGCCAGCCTGAGGAACACAGTGAGATCCCATCTCTAAAAATAAATAAGTAAATAAAAAGATCTATATAAAGAATGTTTACAATATGTACATTAGGACTGGGGAGTTCCTGGGAAGAGAATCAATCACTACCAGACATGAGGAATATTAAGTCTCCAGACAGTCAATTCTGTAAACTGAATCAGATGATTAAGAAGTTCAGTCCAAGTCAGCAAGTATTTATTGATTACATACCATAGTCTCTGCAAAGTCTTCATGAAGTAACCTATTCTGTTTAGCTGTAGAGTACTCTGGAGCTGCGGAGAAGGCAGGTCTGGACATAGAAGTAATTTTGCATGTTTTTCAGGAGACGATCATTACAAAGCAATCTTTCCCCATGTTATTAATCGTGCAGTTTATTCAAGTGAGTTATTTAAAACAACTAGTTCATATACATAGGAGTATGACAATTCTTTGTTGTTGACAAAAAATTGGTGGAACTGATATTGAATAACAAACAATTGTGGGGTTTTTTAATATACTTTAAGTTTTAGGGGACATATGCATAACATGCAGGTTTCATACATAGTTATGCATGTGCTGTGTTGGTTTGCTGCACTCATCGACTCATCATTTATATTACGTATTTCTCCTAATGCTATCCCTCCCCCAGCCCCACACCCTCTGACAGGCCCTGGTGTGTGATGTTCCCCACCCTGTGTCCAAGAGTTCTCATTGTTCAATCCCCACCTATGAGTGAGAACATGCAGTGTTTAGTTTTCTGTCTTTGTGATAGTTTTCTGAGAACGATGGCTTCCAGCTTCATCCATGTCCCTGCAAAGGACGTGATTGCATCCTTTTTTATGACTGCATAGTATTCCACGGTGTATCTGTTCCACATTTATCCAGTCAATCACTGATGAACATTTTGGTTGGTTCCAAGTCTTTGCCATTGTGAATAGTGCCAAAACAAACATACGTGTGCATGTGTCTTTATAGTAACATGATTTATAATCCTTTGGGTATATACCCAGTAATAGGATTGCTGGGTCAAATGGTATTTCTAGTTCTAGATCCTTGAGAAATTGCCACACTGTCTTCTACAATGATTGAACTAATTTACACTCCCACCAACAGTGTAAAAGCATTCCTATTTCTCCACATCCTCTCCAGCATCTGTTGTTTCCTGACTTTTTAATGATTGCCATTCTAACTGGCGTGAGATGGTATCTCATTGTGGTTTTGATTTGCATTTCTCTGATGACCAGTGATGATGAGCATTTTTTCATGTGCCTTTGGCTATACAAATGTCTTCTTTTGAGAAGTGTCTGTTCATATCCTTTGATTTCTTTTAACAACTTTTTTTTTTTCTTTTAAGAAGGAGTCTCATTCTGTCACCCAGGCTAGAGTGCAGTGGTGTGATCTTGGCTCACTGCAAGCTCCGCCTCTCAGGTTCACGCCTTTCTCCTGCCTCAGCCTCCCGAGTAGCTGGGACTACAGGGGACCGCCACCACACCCAGCTAATTTTTTTTTGTACTTTTAGTAGAGATGGAGTTTCACCATGTTAGCCAGGATGGTCTCTATCTCCTGACCTTGTGATCCACCCACCTCGGCCTCCCAAAGTGCTGGGATTATAGGCATGAGCCAGTGTGCCTTGCTAACAAACAATTGTTTGTATAAATTTCCTCTGCTTCATTAATTTTATGATTGTGAGAAGCCATATGACTAGATATTAGCATACAGGAGTTTGTATCAGAATATGAGCTTGGCAATCATAAGAGATTACTTACAATTCTCCACGTTTCTGTATTTTCATCAGTAAAACTCCATAAAGTTTTCTATAAGAATAAATTGTAGCACATTATTCATATTGGAATTCAACAGTTGTTATTTCAAGTCTCCCATGAGAAAGTTTCACTGTGTTTTTAACGCAGATTAGAAAAGGTAAGATTTTGACTGGTAGGTGAGTGGGTGGAATTTATTTCAAATATGGGGGCTCTCCAATGCTCACGCACTAAGTTTATTCATATATTGCCAAAAACCAGAGGATATTTATGATAAGTTACAAAAATAGCTACAAATTCTTTGCAGCCTATTCTGTCAAGAAATGCAATCTATTAACCAATCTCTTGATGTGAGCTACTACTATGACTTGCTTTGAATAACAGAATGTGGTGGAAGTGATGTTGTGAGTTTTAAATTTCAGCTCAAGATACCTGCTGTTTCTATCTTGCACAGGAGAGCTTTCCAGCACCTGTGACAAGCCTCAGCTGGCCTGCTGGATAATAAACCCACGTGGATGGAGAGAGGTCCCTTATCTCCGCCAAACCTATTGATGCTACAGAGATGTAAAGGAGCCCACCTGAGAAAAGCTGAACTTGCCCAGTACATAAAGACCACCCAGGTAGGTTTAGCACAATTTTGCTGTTGTACAGAATCATGAGGAGATACTAAACCATTATTTGAAGTTATTAAGTTTAGGAGTACTTTGTTACATAGAAAAATCTGACAGATACAACAGTCTTCAAAAACATTTTGATTTTCAGCAATTTCTTTTTTCTTTTTTCTTTTTTTCTTTTTTGAGACAGAGTCTTGCTCTGTTCCCTAGGCTGAAGTGCAGTGGTGTGAACTCAGCTTACTGCAAGCTCCGCCTCCTGGGTTCACGCCACTCTCCTGCCTCAGCCTCCCAAGTAGCTGGGACTACAGGCACCCGCCACCATGCCCAGCAAATGTTTTGTATTTTTACTAGAGACAGAGTTTCACCGTGGTAGCCAGGATGGTCTCGATCTCCTGACCTGGTGATCCACCCGCCTTGGCCTCCCAAAGCACTGGGATTACAGGTGTGAGCCACTGCACCCGGCATTTTCAGCAATTTCTTAGTGCTTCTGTGGCTCACAGGCTCCCACATGCCTGGAGAGCCACAGGGAGAAGGTTAAATGAATGAGGAAAAATTGATAGGCTTTCGCAGCCCAAGTCATGATGTTATTATCACTATCATTATTAATATTTGTCTTTATGTAGCAGCTACCACTCAGGAATAGTTGCTATGTGTCAGACACTGGATTGTATTTAACTTTATAATTTGTACTTCTCTATCATTTCATTTTACCATATTAACTATCATCTAATAATTTTCCTTCTGTTTTATAGAAAATAACTTTAAGGCTCAGATATTTTGAGTGGCTTGCCCAAGGTGATGCAGTTGATAAAATAAAAAGCAGAATAGAATACATATTTATCTTCTTACAAAATCTATATTCTTTTTACTTTGCTACTCTAGACTGTTATTGTTGTGAAGCACCTTTACAGCAAGATAGAAGTCTTGGTCTTCAGAGTAAAACTTCACCAGTGCATAAAGTCAGACTAAAAGAATTTGAAAATACACAGAGTATTAGAGAATGTTATAACTGTTTGTTAGAACTAACGTAAATTCTACCTATCTTAGAGAGCCCTTAATAATGTCAACTATAATGGCACATCCTATTGCTATTTTAGTTATGGAATCAATGGCATGTCAATAAGTGCTTTCTAAGAAAATTGTTGGACAAATTTTGAAATCCAAATTTTATTCCCACTATTAATTTATGAAGAGGACCTTTTCTTTTTCTACTAGACAAAGGCAACAAATTAGCTTCTGTTAAAATGGTATACTGTTCTTCTGAGTTTCATTTACTTATTATTTTACCTTACATTAAAATTATGACCTGAAGACAAGCAACTGGAACAAGGTTCACTGTGTTATGGCTGGATGAAGCAGGAAGAGGAGAGAGACAAAACTAGGTTAAAGATAGAAAGGGCACCTATTATCTCTTTAAAGACTTTACCTTGCTTGGACTTTCCCTTCACCCCACAGGATGTGAGATCTGAAGCAGCACCCTTAACTTCCCATCCAAGACACGATTCTAATCTCACAATTTAACACCCTAACTTCTTAACTGGAGTTGAGTTATTTAAACTATAATGTTAATAGGTGAAATTCTGGAGTACCATCCCAAAACACTTTGTTTATTTGACAAAATCCTAAGGAATTTCCATGAGATACAAAGCAGGTGAGTTTAGACACAGGAGAAAAGATAAAAACATGCTATTTGCTAAATGGCAAGAAGGATATTGAGTGGTAAAGGGAGCACATCTCAAATGGGACCTCAGAAACCGTCTTCATTCACAATGGCAGGAGCTAGAAAGAAAAAAGCCACCTATAGGGTCAAATATCTCTCCTCATGATGTTAAGGAACTGGATCCCGAATCCACACAGAAGGAGACTCTCACCCATCACTCCACACAAGAACTCATGGCTTGCCCCATAGCATTGCATCTGTACTACTTACCAGCTGTGTGACCCTGGAAAAAGTCTTTCAACTCTTTGGGCTTTAATATTATCCTTGGAACACGAGGATGATATTAAAATATGATAACTACATGTAAAGAGTCTTAGGAATTTTTCATTCCAAGTGCAGTATATGTACATTCCTCACAACTGCCTAATGAGGTACCTCAATGCTTCCAGCCAAAGACCAGCAGGAGCATACCCTTGAATGAACAAGTTGGCTTTATGGTTCATTGCAATGATAGAGAAAACTCACCATGGGGAATCATGAATCATGCAGCCCCTCAGTAAGGGATTGTTGGAACCAAAGAAGTAGAACCAGAAGAATACATATATTAAGAGAACGATTGAAAGGAATTAATTTTTGCAACTGGGGGGTAGGCTAGGTAAGTCCAAGATCCACTGGGAGGTAGTTGTCAGGAAGGGCAGGCTGGAACTCTCAGCACAGGCTGACGCGCTGTCCAGAGTGGAATTTCTGTTTCCTCAGAGAAACCTCAGCTCAGCTTTTCAACAGCTTAGGTTAAGCTCACCCAGCTTTTCTAGGATAAGCTCACCCAGTTTTTCTAGGATAAATTCTTTTTTTATTTTATTTAATTAATTAATTAATTTATTTATTTTTAGAGACAGAGTCTTTCTCTGTAGCCCAGGCTGGAGTACAGTGGCATGATCTCAGCTCACTGCAAGCTCCGCTTCCTGGGTTCACGCCATTCTCCTGCCTCAGCCTCCTGAGTAGCTGGGACTACAGGCGCCCGCCACCACACCAGGCTGATTTTTTGTGTTTTTTTGTTGTTGCTGTTGTTGTTTTTTAGTTGAGACGGGATTTCACCATTTTAACCATGATGGTCTCCATCTCCTGACCTGGTGATCTGCCCTCGTCGGCCTCCCAAAGTGCTGGGGTTACAGGCGTGAGCCACCACGCCTGGCTGATACATTCTTAAAGTCAACTGATTATGAACTTCGGTGACATCTACAGAATATCTTCTGAGCAACATCTAGATTATTAGTGCTTAATTGAATAACTGGGGATCACAGTCTAGCTGACACATAAAATTGACCATTAATCAATTGTAAGGTTTGTGCTTGTTTAAGGTGATTTTGGGGAGGATTTATGAAAGAGTGATTTTGCTTTTAATTGGATTCTGACAGAAAATGGAGGGTTAGGGTGGCAATGCTATGATTGGGCAGCTTCACAATTCCTATCTAGAGGGAGGTAAGACTACCCTGAGGCTACAGATGTAATTGGTAAAGAAGCAGCAATCACTCCCAAGAGAAAGATGTGCCTGATCATTTTTGTGGTTTGGACAATATTCATGTTTTCTCTGGGTGCAGACATGATGACTGAGCATTCTGGTATTCTGTCTCAATCCATTGTGCTCACAGAGTACCTGTCTGATTCTGATGTTCTATGAAATCCTTTATCTTCAACAGGAGAACCAAAACCACCTGGGAATGCCAGGCTAGCTCCTAGCAACACCAAGTCTTTGTTAATTGCATCCAGGCAGCTCTCAGGTGTCAGGATATTTTTTTGTTTCACCTTTTTTTACAGTCTCTGCCACTGGGAGGTAAAACATAGTGCTGAGAATCTCAGAAGGCCATTTAGCAAGGACAGAGTGATTCTGAATATAAGTTCCATTAACTTATGGTTTCTATCACATACAGAAAATGTATTCATCTGAAAAAAATAATAAGTTTCCCTCTAATGACTAACTTTAGCTCAATCTATAGTCCCTTGCAAATATCTGGAATTTTAATGTGGTAGGATAGCAAATTTTAAAAGATCTGGTAGTTTAAGAAAAGAAAACAATTTTTCTAAGTTAGTGCAATTCTCTTTATTCTACCCTCAACTTTTGACTTGACCTTAACATTTTTTAAAAAAAATCTTAGAGTAATTGAGCCAGCCAAATTTTAAATGTAATCAATGTCCCTAAATTTCCTTTAAACATACTTAGTAAGCACCAAAACACAGAACATAAAAATTACTCAACGCAAAGGAAAATTGTATAAAATCTCATACAGTTACTATAGACAGCACCATCTGACATTATAACTATTTTTTATTGCCCTGGCCAAAACCACCTGGATCTTTTGAGAGCTTGAGAAGAACTTACCCAGCTGGATTTATACAAGTAGAAAAGGCAAAGGTATTGCTTGGCTACCACCAGCAGAGATCCCGAGGTAGGTGGGGTCAACTTAACATTTGGAGAATTTCACATGTACTATGGAAGCAAAAAGAAAAACAGCTAACCCACATACAGAAGCCAGAGAAAGGGCAGGGGATGGGTACTGCCAGGGAGGGAAATCAACTCAGGGAAAAATTCCTGGAGATTGTAACCCAGAAAATCCTGAAGGATGCCATTTCATTTGATGACCTCATCTATCCATGAGGCTGCTCAGAAATGCCCACCACTGGCCAGTTGCAGTATTCCCCACCACTGGCCAAGCCTGTAATCCGAGCACTTTGGGAGGCTGAGACAGGCAGATCACGAGGTCAGGAGTTCAAGACCAGCCTGGCCAACATAGTGAAACCCCATCTCTACTAAAAATACAAAAATTAGCTGGGCGTGGTGGCAGGCACCTGTAGTCCCAGCTACTTGGGAGGGTGAGGCAGGAGAATTGCTTGAACTTGGGAGGCAGAGGTTGCAATGAGCCGAGACCACTCCATTGCACCTCGGCCTGGGTGACAGAGTGAGACTACATCTCAAAAAAAAAAAAAAGAAAGAAAAAAGAAAAGAAAAGAAATGCCCACCCCTCTTGCCACTGGCAGACATGCACACACTAGAGAAGATTCCAATTTAGTGTCCTCCCTCTATTCATAGAACATTTCCTCAAGTCCACTCTGAGTGGAGGCTGCATCACAACCAGGGGATTGCCCTGTCTCCTTCCAGGGCTCTTAATACAAACTCTTCAACTAGTAACTGAGGTGTCATCATAGGGGATTTTTCTAACTGGCCAAAACATGACCTGGCGGGGTTTGGTTTGAGTGTCTTCAGATTTCCTTGTCTCGAGGTCCTCACAATTGCTCTACAGCTCAGAACAGCAATTGCTGAGGCTGCCTTGGGAAGAGGATGATCTTAAACAAAGCTCTGTTGCTGGGGGCCCTCGCCCTGACCACCGTGATGAGCCCGTGTGGAGGTGAAGACATTGTGGGTGAGTGCATGAGTGAGGGATGTTCTCTGGAGCTGGAAGGCAGAAAATTGAAGAAAAAGATAGAAAACCATTTGCAGAGAAACTGTAGAGATTTTCTAAGGGCCCTTTCAGTATTAAGAGATTTAAAAATTATGGCTGTTCCTCCTTCAGGAAACCAGAGTCCCAACCTACTCTTTTTGTTATCTATGCCATTGGCATTCACTAAGGAAGCTATTCTGTTTATATTGTATTCAATGACCACAGCCTGGAGGTCTGTATGTCATTCCATCATGATTGCCTCAAAAATTAGTGAGGTTTCCATCAGTGGAGAATTTTTTATTATTAAAAATTTGTCAAGTGTCACTCTCAAATTTCTCTGAACAACTTTGGAAGCTTTTTGTATATTTCCTGTAGTAGATCTTGGGGTAAATAGTTCCATCAATTATATACTCTATGGACATTAAGAAAGATGCCCTTTTCTTTCTCTCAGACTTACTCACATTTCCACATGGGAACTGGCACAGGTGGGGAGTGGGTAAAGGAGTCCAGCAGGCTGAATGCCTTCAACAATCATTTTATCACATGGTCCTCACTTACTCTCAGCTGCCTCATATGTGTCACCTCACAAATAAATAAAATGGCCATGTAGATAAGGTTTGTAAATAGTGAAAACATGAATGTCAATTTTTTCCCATATTTCTATTACAAGTATAGCTTCACATTTATTTTATTTAACAAAATAAGGAATCCTTTTATTTTAAAATTGAGAATTTATAGTAGAAAAACTTGGTAAATCAAATCATTTTATTCTCAAATTATCAATCCAAATTACCTGTTCTTCACCTCATCTAATGAAGTCCTATAAAAAGAAAAGTGGTCCAGACATGGTAGCTCATGCCTGTAATCCCAGCACTTTGGGAGGCCAAGGCAGGAGGATCCTTTGAGCCCAGGAGTTCGAGACCAGCCTGGGCAACATAGCAAAACCTCATCTATACAAAAAATAAAAATAAAAATTAGCCAGGCGTAGTGGTGCGTACCAGTTGTGCCACCTACTCAGAAGGCTGCAGTGGGAGGACCACTTGAGTCCCGGAGGTCAAGGCTGCAGTGAGCCATTATGGCACCACTACACTCCAGCCTGGGCAACAGAGAGAGACCCTGTCTCAAAAAGAAAGAGGGAAGAAAGAAAGAGAGAAAGAGAGGAAGGAAAGGAAGGAAGGAAGGAAGGAAGGAAGGAAGGAAGGAAGGAAGGAAGGAAGGAAGGAAGGAAGGAAGGAAGGAAGGAAGGAAGGAAGGAGAAAGAAAAAGGAAGGAAGGAAGCACAGATTAATTATTTGGTCCCTTAGTCCCCTCTGCCTTTGTCATTTATCTCTTTCCACCTCTCTTCATACATTCCTTTCTCCCTCTTCTCTTTCAGGATCCATCTCTGACTCTCTGCTCCTTTATAGATGTGGATAGTGGGTTTGTAAAACAAAAGTTGAAAAGTCAGATAGTTAAAAGGGGAAGTGAACTGGAAGCTACTCTAAACCTTCCACAACCTTATTAACTGTGGCTGCTACCATTCTAAATACCTGCTTCTCCAGAACACGTGGCTTCTTTGTTCCAAATTTTGTTTCTTCAACCTCACACCAGAGAGCCCTGGTTAGACTCGGCTCACCCGTTAGGCACACTGCGGTAGTGCAGGGGAGCCTCCATACTATAAAGCTACATGAGAATGTTTTAACTCCTTTAAAAGTTAGGAAAAAATGAAATTTTAGAGCCTAAGAAAATGTTTTAACTGTTAATTCAGCCTGGATTGTATTGTCTTTATATGAATTCAGTCATAAAATACATTTTCCATATTTTTGTGGAGGAAGGGGCCCACACAAGCAAGAGTGCTCGGAGCTCATAAGTTAGAACGCAGTGCTGGTCATGGCTGATCCTGGCCTCTGTATGGTTCTGCCACCTGTGTGCCTGTCCATCTTCCCCAAAATCTATGTGGTCTTCAAATATAGCAACTGTCATTCAATCACATGTTTGAGCACACAGTGAGCTAAGTTTTAATGATTCAAAGATGAAAAGTCATGCTGTCTTTCCTGCAGAGGGTGACCAGACTAGTGATGGAAATAGTATGGGGTGCAGGAAAGCAGAAGGCCATTGCTGAGCAGGGCAGTGGACCCAGCAGAGGCTGAAACAATACAAGTGACTTGGTTTCAGCTGGGCCAGCAGGGTGACATCCTTCAGCAAAACTCAGCAATCCAAGACAAGTACCAGATGAAAAGAAGGATTGCATATATTCCATTTATATTTATGTTTGAACAAAGAGTCAAGGTTTATTGCAAGGATAAGGAGGCTTTGTTGGTGGCTTGTTAAGACCATCCAGGGTGGTCATACTGGATAGGGAAGAAGGTGAGCTGTAAGAGGAACAGACAAACTTGGATGGCCAGTTGTTGAGATGGAAGAGCTGGAGGTCATAACATGGCCAAAAACATGTTGATGAGAGGCCTTAGCTACAAAGTTGTTAACTTAAGCAGAAACCTCAAGGATGGATTTTAGGATTTCTCCAGGAAGTCCTAAAAGATAATTTCATTTCAGGGAGAAAAACAACAGACCACTGCAAAGACCAGGGAACATGAAAGGATAATGTAGTTTGGTTTGATTGGCAGATACTTGTGAAGGATGTTGGACTGTAAGGCTGTCGATATCCTCCTCACAGAACTTACCACAGTACATTGTATCTGCTCCCTTTCCTACCTGACTCTTCCACTGTTCAGTTTGTTCCTTAATGGTAGACCATGCCTGATCGGTGTTTCACACATCCCCTGCTATGTCTGACACTTGTGGATGCTCAGAAAGTGGGGAAGGAAGGAAAGATACGATGGTAAAAGGCTTACACATGTCTTGACAAGCATGTCCAGTTCGGCTCATTTGGCTGGAGTCATACTGCACGACTGCTGTTCTGCTCTGGCATCCTCAGACAAGCACACTGCCCATTAGAGGAAAACGGGTTTAATTTACCTGAGTCCTCAAGCAAATATAAATGTTGAATCAGAACGCTGTAGACATTTAGTAACCTCCTTCAGAGGAAAAAAAAGGTGAGAAAAGGTTGGGGGAATGACAGAAATCCAAAACCTAGTAGAGCTTCCACTTTTCATTTCAGAAGAAATCAGTTGCTCTCCTCCAAGGATCATTGCTATTAACAAAACAGAGACCTTAGAAGGAAGCATTGCTTATTTATTATATATTTTGTAATGTTATTACTTTTCTTGTTATAGTCTTATACCCTACAATTGTTAGCAGAAATTATTTTGAATTAATAAGATCCTGCATGTTTTTCCTTTTTTTAAAAAAAGAAAGATCTCTGTGTAGAGTGTCCTGTTCTGAGCCAGTCCTGAGAGGAAAGGAAGTATACTCAATTTGTTATTAATTCATGAAAGAATTAAGTGAAAGATAACTCTTAGGAAGCAGAGGGAAGTGAAACTAATCTATGACTAAGAAAGCTAAATACTATGATAACTCATTCATTCCTTCTTTTGTTCATTTATATTATTTAATAACAAGTCCATGATGTGCCAGGCACTCAGGAAATAGTAAAAATTGGACATGCAATATTCTGCCCTTGTGTAGCACACATTAGAGTGGGAAAGAAAGTGCACTTTTAACTGGACAACTACCAACACGAAGAGGGGAGGAAGCAGGGGCTGGAAATGTCCACAGACTGTGCCAAAGATGAAACCCGTAATATTTGAATGTCAATTTCTTCTGTCATTTTGTGTAGTAAGGTTCTTTCTTCCCCTGTTCTCCGCCTTCCTGCTTGTCATCTTCACTCATCAGCTGACCACGTTGCCTCTTACGGTGTAAACTTCTACCAGTTTTATGGTTCCTCTGGCCAGTACACCCATGAATTTGATGGAGACGAGCAGTTCTATGTTGACCTGGAGAGGAAGGAGACTGTCTGGCGGTTGCCTCTGTTCAGCAAATTTGCAGGTTTTGACCCTCAGGGTGCACTGAGAAACATCGCTGTGGGAAAACACACCTTGAACATGATGATTAAACGCTCCAACTCTACCGCTGCTACCAATGGTATGTGTTCACCATTCTGCCTCTCTTTACTCAATCTATCCTCTCATATCAAGTTTCATTATTTTCTTTCCAAGAGGTCCCCAGATCTTCTTATGGCATTTGCTGAAATTTTATCATCTCCCATCTCTAAAATCACATATTCCCATGGAATACAAGGGTCTTTCCTTTATGCATTCATTAAATCCTTCTAGGAGAGGTCTCATCAACCTCCTACTTTATTAAACATGCCCACAGAGAGAAGGGCATAGGGATAAAGCAGAAGCAAAGTGTCGTTGCTCCCAAGCAGAAGGTGAATAAGGCCTCTTTGACTATCAGGTGGTGAAATGCTGGTAGGAGGGCTCTTCCAGGATGTAATGCAGAAGCTCAGGGCAGAGCTGTTCACACTTCACATCAGTGCTGTTTCCTCACCACAGAGGTTCCCGAGGTCACAGTGTTTTCCAAGTCTCCCGTGACACTGGGTCACCCCAACACCCTCATCTGTCTTGTGGACAACATCTTTCCTCCTGTGGTGAACATCACATGGTTGAGCAATGGGCACTCAGTCACAGAAGGGGTTTCTGAGACCAGCTTCCTCTCCAAGAGTGATCATTCCTTCTTCAAGATCAGTTACCTCACCTTCCTCCCTTCTGCTGATGAGATTTATGACTGCAAGGTAGAGCACTGGGGCCTGGACGAGCCTCTTCTGAAACACTGGGGTAAGGATGAGTTCCACCATTTTTTGATGCTTTCTTATCTGTCAAGTTCAGAACCTTCTACCTTTTACTCTTATATCCCAAAACTTGTTTTCCACGCTTCATTAGTTTCTTTTATCTTTTTTTTTTTTTGAAATAATAAGCAACAAAAGCAGAGATGTATTAAAAATGAAAGTACACTCCACAGGGTGGGAGCAGGCCTGCCACCTCATGGGTTTCTAATGATAGACTTCACTCTCCTCCCTAAGCCGGGGGCCTTGAGTCTTTGCAGAGCCAACCCTCCACCCCATCCCATCCCAGACACACACGCATGAGCACACTCTGCTTTCTCACCTCAACAATTTCACTTCCGCAGAGCCGGAGATTCCAGCACCTATGTCAGAGCTCACAGAGACTGTGGTCTGCGCCCTGGGGTTGTCTGTGGGCCTCGTGGGCATTGTGGTGGGGACCGTCTTGATCATCCGAGGCCTGCGTTCAGTTGGTGCTTCCAGACACCAAGGGCCCTTGTGAATCCCATTCTGGAAGGGAAGGTAAGATTGAGATTGGTTAGAGCTGAAGCCTCAGTATGAGAGGAAGGAAAGTGGGAGGAAGCTGTGAACATGAATGGTTGAAAGTTGTAGGGGAATTGGGAAGTGGCATGATGATGACATAGGAGTGGCCTAACACCCACCAATCTCATGTCTGTCCTGTTGCAGGTGCATCGCCATCTACAGGAGCAGAAGAGTGGACTTGCTACATGACCTAGCATTATTTTCTGACCCGATTTATCATATGCCTTTTTTCCTCCAAATGTTTCTCCTCTCACCTCTTCTGTGGGACTTAAATTGCTATATCTGCTCAGAGCTCACAAATGCCTTTGAATTCTTTTCCTGACTTCCTGATTTTTTCTTTTCTCAAGTGTTACCTACTAAGAGATGCCTGGGGTAAGCCACCTAGCTACCTAATTCCTGAGTAACCTCCATCTATAATCTCCATGGAAGCAACAAATTCCCTTTATGAGACCTATGTCAAATTTTTCCATTTTTCATCCAGAGCTGACTGAAACTATGTCTAAGAATTGGGAGGCTCTTATGGAAAATTTAACCTTATTTCCCAGATCATTTGTCATGTCCAGTAACACAGAAGCAACCAAGTACATTATAGCCTGATAATACGTTGATTTCTTAGCTGACATTAATATTTCTTTCTTCCTTGTGTTCCTACCCTTGGCACTGCCACCCACCCCTCAATTAAGGCAACAATGAAATTAATAGATATCCTCTGCCTTTGGCTCAGAATTGTTACAGCAAAAATTTTAAAATAAAAAAGTAAGTCTGTAGTAATTTCAATATGACTTTTGAAAGTATGACAGATAAATAGGTTAGGATAAAGGAACTTTGAATCTCAAAAATATCAATAGTGAAAATTGATTCTCAAAACTTTTTTTTTTATTATTTTTTTATTTTTTTTTTGAGATGGAGACACCTCTGTTGCCCAGGCTGGAGTGCAGTGGCCGGATCTCAGCTCACTGCAAGCTCCCCCTCCTGGGTTTATGCCATTCTCCTGGCTCAGCCTCCCGAGTAGCTGGGACTATAGGCGCCCACCTAGTTTTTTGTATTTTTTTAGTAGAGACGGGGTTTCACCGTGTTAGCCAGGCTCGTCTGGATCTCCTGACCTCGTGATCCGCCTGTCTCGGCCTCCCAAAGTGCTGGGATTACAGGCTTGAGCCACCGCGCCCGGCCTGATTCTCAAAACTTTAAATTGTGAAGAATGATGACAGTAGAACCCTTCCTCCACCCTCCTCATCTTGAGGGAATAAAAATTCCTTAGGCAGGAAAAGAAATGGAAGTCAGAAAAACATTAGAATAAGACAATAATGTGGGTATCTGAAAAGGAACAAGTACTTATTCCTCACATAGGGTTAGTGACAATGAGGAAAGGGATGGGAGTAGAAACCGCAGACATATCTAGGAGCCCTAGTATATCTGCCTCACCTCCTGAATGAAGCTTTGCTAGATAATCATGTAGCTTTCCCTGTGCCACCCTGGCATGAAGGAGACAGTAGAGTAGATATGGCTGCAGGATGTTTCTAGTAAACATGCCGATAAAAAACAATGCCAATATCTTCAGAAATCCTCAGCCCTTTCCCCTCACCCCTCCTGGCTAAGGAAAGCACTAGCTTATGAGAGGAACCCTAGGAGGAATAACACAGTTGAGACAATGTAGCAGTAGCTGTGGGTGCTGTGTCCTCCACTGGGTTGGCTGTCTCCTGACAGAAACTCTGACAGAGAAAATGGGTCAGCAGTGATCTCATGGCTCTAAACAGCTATGAAATCTGTGAGGATATTTCTAACCGCGCTACATGCATCCGTGAGTTTAAATTTTAATTGGAGGAAAAAAACCAAAACATTAATGCAGTAATTGATACAGTATAGTTTGGTGCAAAGAACCCTAAATCCAAATCCAGGACTCAGTACTTTGAAGCTAGTATTTTAAACTTTATAAATGGGTAAAGTATCTAACATTTCCGGCCTTATTTTTCTCATCCACAATGTAGGAATAATAATAATTTCCTCACAGTTATTGATGGAATTTGAATATTCTTGATATATAGTTAATGCCTTACACATAGTATATAAATACACAAGAAAACATTGTAGTTATATTAATAATTAATTTATTTAAAATAATGGATCACATTATATGAAAAGTACTTTTGTTTTTCTCAGCCCCTTAATGATTTAGGAGATTCAAATGTAGAGCTATGGGTGAATTTCTTTTCATATGATCATTGGAGGATTTTTTTCTCCAGAATGAGAGAGACTGAGATCGATTACTAACAGAACTCTTAGGATGAGAAATTGTAGTATTTGACTTTGGTTTTCAACTCTCTAAGAAGGGATATATTCCTTCCTTATAGCCCATAAGTGTTTATTCAAGGTATTTCATATGCGACAGATGTTAATGCATGTTTACTTTGGGGAGGAGGCGAAGAAAGTTCAAGGGGAAAATGATTTAAAATGCTGACTGGGAATCAGTAAGCACAGGGAGTCGGAACCAGTGATGATCATGAAAATGTCCATCACAGAAGACAGGATTTTTAGGGCAATGAATCTACTCTATTTGATACCACAATGATGAAAAATGTCATTATGCATTTGCCCAAATCCACAGAACGTACAACACCAAGAGTGAGACTTAATGTAAACTGTGGACTTTGGGTGATAATGATGTGCCAACGTAAGTTTATAAATTACAGCAAATGTACCACTCTGGTGGGAAACGTTGCCAATGGGGGAGGCTATGCATGTGTAGGAGCAGAGTGTGTCTGGCAGCAGTCCCTAGCCTTTTTTGGCACCAGAGACCAGTTTTATGGAAGACAATTTTTCCACAGATAGCAGGATGGAATGTGGGTATGATTTGGGGATGAAACTGTGAAACTGTTCCACCTCAGATCAACATGCATTAGTTAGATTCTCAAAAGGAACATGCAACTTGGGTCTCTTGCATGCACAGTTAACAATAGGGTTCGCGCTCCTATGAGAATCTAATGCCACCACTGATCTGACAGAAGGCAGGGCTCGGTTGGTAATGCTGGCTCACCCACTGCGTGGCTGTTTCTAACAGGCCACCAACTGGTACCGGTCCATGGCCGGGGGGTTGGGGACCTCTGGGGTATCTCTGTACCTTCTGCTCAGTTTTTCTGTGAATCTACAACTGCTTCAAAATAAAGTCTATTTTTAAAAAGGAAAAGAAAAAGTAACTAATTATGATCCCAAATATATAAAATAAAAATTTTAGTATGAAAAATAGTCACATTAAAATGCACAAATGTGCTAAGAAATTTATAGCAATAGGGTTTCAAATAAATTGCATATAAATTTCAATGATTCATGAGGCAAGAACCCAGTATTTTGGAGTTGTGTGCTTTTGTGTGCATGTGTATGTGTATTTGTGTGTGTGTAATATAAGGGTTATACTGAATGGCATAATGATCAGAGTTGTGCAGAAATCTACAAGTGCTGTGCAACTCAGGCTTCTTCCTCAAGAAGTATTGTGGAAAGCTTTTAATAAAATGATAGTTGCATTTTATTAAAAGTATGTATTCAAAAAATGAGTATGTAATGTTAAAATAGCAGAATTAAAACTAATTCTAAAAAATAAGAGTAAGTATTTATTTTTATCAGCTAACAAAATAGAGTCATTATTGACATTACTGTAAACAGGGTTACCAATCCACCTGCATGATTTTAAATCATGCGATTCTTAAAAAATTATTTGAGTTATTTGAATTATTTCAGATTACATACATAAAGTATGATTTCATTAATATTTAATATCACACTGTTTAAAATTTACAAAATTAGGGGGTCACAGAGGCTCGTGCCTGTGATCTTAGCACTTCGGAGGCCAATGGGGGAGGATTGCTTGAAGCCAGGAGTTCAACAGCTGCCTGGGCAACAAAGCAAGACTCCGTCTCCACAACATAAAAATAAATTAGTTGGCCTGGTGTGGTGGCTCATGCCTGTAATCCCAGCACTTTGGGAGGCTGAGGTGGGTGGATCACCTGAGGTTGGGAGTTTGAGACCAACCTGATCAACATGGAGAAACCCCATCTCTACTAAAAATTTAAAAAAAAAAAATTAGCTCTCAAAAATAAATAAATAAATAAATAAATTAGCTCATGGTGGTGCTCCTGTCCCAGCTACTCTGGAGGTTGATGTGAGAGGAGTGCTTGAGCCCGGGAGTTCAAGGCTTCAATGGGCTAGGATTGTGCCACTGTGGTCACCCCAGCCCAGGCAACAGGGCAAGACCCCATCTCTAAAAATATATAATAAATAAAATTTACAAAATTCTAAAAATCACATGAAATATTTCAGGCTTGTACTTACCACATACAAACTAGGGATTTGAAGAATTAAACATTTTATTACAAATGAAGCACTTCATGCACAGACTGGCATATAGTAAGTAGTCAATAGGTGTTAACAACTGGTGTTATTGTTATTTTCTGGAGTCCAACTAACAAATCCCATGGTGAATGACACCACAGGGATGCAACCAACAAGATCCAGAATATGTGAACTTCTAGATAAACAACTCCATTTCTTCAGCAACAATTCAAAGAGAGAGAGAGAAGAAAAGCTATACATTTTTAAAAGGCTGAAGAAATATATGAACCAAATTTACATGAGGTAATCAGAAAAGTTGACACTGACCGTATTAAGGTATTCTCTAATTTTAGTGTGGTAATGGCATTGCTGTTATGTTTCTAAAAAGCCATTATGCTTTAGATTTTCATAATAAAATAATCATAAATGAAATACGATATCTGAAAGTATCTTCAAAACAACCCAGTGTGCAAGTATGATTAATTGGGTGGGCTTACAAAATTGCCCACGAATTGAGCATTGTTAAAGCTGGGCTGTTAAAACATGATATTTGGCCAGGCGCAGTGGCTCACGCCTATAATCCCAGCACTTTGGGAGGCCCAGGCGGGTGGATCGCCTGAGTCAGGAGTTTGAGACCAGCCTGGCCAACATGGCAAAACCCCGTCTTTACTAAAAATACAAAAAATTAGCTGGGCATGGTGGTGGGTGCCTATAATCCCAGCTACTTGGGAGGCTGAGGCAGGAGAATCACTTGAACCCGGGAGGTGGAGGTTGCAGTGAGCTGAGATTGTGCCACTGCACTCCAGCCCGGGCAACAGAGTGAGATTGCACAACAAGAGTGAAACTCCGTCTCAAAAAAACAAAACTAAACTAAACAAAAAAACATTATGTAAGATGGTTCATGAATTAAAGCAGGGTTTTAGAAATTGGACTATCAGTCAGTCACAAAAAGTCTTCAGACTAATCCCCAGGGAGTTCTGAAGCTGTTAAGAGCCCTTTAGAGTTGGCCCAAATTAGGGAAAGGGTTTAGGACCTTTATACCCCTACACTGACCAGTCATTATAGGTGGGTTCTTCCTGGGAAGTGGAGTAAAATTCGATGAGGAAGCTTTCATCACCTAAGGGAATTCCAGGGGATGACTGACAGCTAAGGGCAGTCAGCCAGCAACATTCCCAGCAATGAGAGAATAAAATCTTCAGTTCCAAAGGGGGGAGTTTAGGTAGAACAGAATAGCATCCACAACAGAAATGGTGTCTAGTTCCTGGGAATACATATATATTCATGTGGAAGAAAACAAAAGTGTGTGTGTGTGTGTGTGTGTGTGTGTGTGTGTGTGTGTGTTTTGAGATGGAGTCTCACTCTGTCATCCAGGCTGGAGTGCAATGGTGTGGTCTCGGCTCACTGCAACCTCTGCCTCCTGGGTTCAAGTGATTCTCCCACCTCAGCCTTCCGAGTAGCTGGGACTACAGGTGCGTGCCACCATGCCCGGTTAATTTTTGTATTTTTAGTAGACACAGAGTTTCACCATGTTGGCCAGACTGGTTTTGAACTCCTGACTTCGTGATCCACCCTCCTTGGCCTCTCAAAGTGCTGGGATTACAGGTGTGAGCCACTGCACCCAGAGCACCCAGCCCAAATAAATGTTTTTTAAAATTCATCATCTATTTAAAAATTTAAAATAGAACTACCACATGATCCAGCAATTCCACTCCTGGGTACATCGACAAAGAAAATGAAATCAGTGTATCAAAGAGCTCTCTGCCCTCCAAGGTTCATCGCAGCACTACTCACAATGGCCAAGAGATGGAATCAACCTAAGTGTCCATCAGCAGATGAGTGGAAAAAGAAACTGTGGTCTATGTATGCAATAGAATACTATTTAGCCTTGTAAAAGAAGGAAATCTTTTACATTATTTACAACATGGATGAACCTGGGGGACATTATGTTAAGTGAAATAAGCCAGGCACAGAAAGATAAATACCGCATGACCTCACTGACATGTGGAATCTAAAAAAGTCAAAATCACGGCAATTGGGGAAGTGAGGGTAGTAGGGAGGGGGACAAGGAGGAATGAGAAGACGTTGGTCAAAAGGTACAAAGAAGTGCATGGTGTGGTGGCTCATGCCTGTAATCCCACCACTTTGGGAAGCTGAGGAACGTGGATTCGTTGAGCCCAGGAGTTCAAGACCAGCTCGGCAGCATGGTGAAACCCTATCTTTATAAAAAATACAAAAATTAGCCAGGCATGATGGCACACGCCAGTAGTCCCAGCTACTCCAGAGACAGAGGTGGGAGGATGGATTGAGCCTGAGAAGTCAAGGTTGCGGTGAGCTGTGATCATACTACTGCACTCCAGCCAGAACTAGACCCAGTCTCAGAAAAAAAGTACAAAGTTTCAGTTAGGCGGAGGAATAAGTACTGGAGATCGATCGTACAGCATAGTGACTACGGTTCATAATAATGTATAGTCGTCCCTCGGCATCCATGAAGAATTGGTTCCAGGACCCTCCCTGTATACCAAAATCTGAGAATGCTCAAGTTTCTTCCTAAGAAATGGCTTAGTTTTTGCATATAACCTAAGCTTATCCTCCCATATACTTTAAATCATCTCTAGATTACTTATAATACCCAGTGCAATGTAAATGCTATGTAAATGGTTGTTACACTGTATTATTTTTGAATTGGAATTATTTTTACTGTTGTATTTCATTTTTTTCTAAATATTTTCAATCCACAGTTGAATGAATCAGAGGATGTGGAACCCACAGATACAGAGGGCCAACTGTATTGTATATTTGAAAATTGCTAAGAGAGTAGACTGTAAATATTCATACCACAAAAAAAGTGAAGTGATGGATATGTTAATTAGCTTGGTTTAACACATGTATCAAAAAGTCATGTAGTACCCTGTAAATACAGTTATTTGTCAATTAAAAATAATTAATGAATCTAAAATTCTTTTGAAGTGTAACATTCTTAACTTTTTCTTGTTCAAATAAAGTTTTCTGTTTTTTAAATTTTTGTTTAAAAAAATCATCTCTTAACTTCCATTAACTCAATTGGTTCACCCTTTTAACTTAAGAACTCTCTTCCTTAAGTTAAATGTTTCTTGGGCCAGGTGTGGTGGCTCACGCCTGTAATCCCAGCACTTTGGGAGGCCGAGGCAGGAGGATCATGAGGTCAAGAGATCAAGACCATCCTGGCTAACATGGTGAACACCTGGCTAACACTGTCTCTACTAAAACACATAAAAAATCAGCCGGGCATGGTGGCGGGCGCCTGTAGTCCCAGCTACTCAGGAGGCTGAGGCAGGAGAATGGCATGAACCTGGGAGGCGGAGCTTGCAGTGAGCCAAGAAAGTGCCACTGCACTCCAGCCTGGGCAACAGAGTGAGATTGTCTCAAAAAAAAAAAAAAAAAAAAAAACCAACAACAACAACAGAAAAGACATTTCATGATAATCAGGAAGGGCAAGGTTATGTTGTAATATCTTAACCCACAGTAAAAAGTAGATCTCAGTGGCTTAACTCAATAAGGAGACTTAATTCCACAGTTATTCAAGTGACTCAGGTTATGGAGTTTCCAGCATCTCATACACCATCACACACCTACTTGCAAGTTCCATTGGCTACTGTTAGTCAAATGACCCTAACCTAACAGCAGAAAAGACTTGGAAATGTACAGGAGCTTTGGAATACTGACGAGCACCACTGTCTCCAAAAGATATACTGTTAATATTCGTAAGGTAAGGAAAAATGTTCAAGACTGGTAGGTTGTTCTCTAGAACACCTACATACTTTCCTCCATGTTATATGCTGTCTAAGACTCAGTTATTTGTGTTAGCAAACTTATTTTCACAGGATATACTTGTTCTTTTAATTAAATTATCCATGAAATATTATACTATCCAATGAAATCTGGGTGCAAAAAAAATAGTTGTTTCTATGAAACTGTCAATGGAAGAAAGAGAAGATTTTGACCCTCTCATTAATAAAGAATCTTCCAGCATGTGCTCAGTGTGACAATGCTGAACTACTGTAAGAAAGTCCTAGAATATGATCTATCACCCAACCCGATTATAGGGTTTATGCTTCAACTAGAAAAATCAGACCTCGATGTCTCCCTAAACTTTGAGTCTGGTGCAATCCCAGCCCTGCCTCTTCCCTTTGCAGGGTCAAAAGCCAGGAGCTACACATAGAGACTGAGGACACCCTGGATAACCCAGCACATGCCTTCCCCATTTCCCCAAAAGCATCACACCCTTTTGATCCCTATGGTGAATGACAATGCACACTCTGAGGAAGAGGACAAAATCGGCACAAGACTTTTGACTCCCTTCAGCATTTTGCTTGGGGAAAATTCAGACCATAACCCTGGGGAGCAGAATCTCAAGTGTCGGTGCCTCTTTGTGCGCCAGTGTCCCTGTCTGAGGACCTGCATGACAGCCTGGAGTACAGGAGATGAAGGTCCCAAGGAGACCTAGTTCTCCATTCTGACCTCGTCCATAAGAAGGAAGAATCTGCCAAAGACTCCTCAAGTCCAGTGTGTGGGTGAGGGAAAAAGGAAGATGGGATGTCTGCTTTCAGGGTCATGGCCTTCCATAACCTCGCAGAAGCTCCCAGACTCTGTCTTCATGACAAAACTCAGACACTGAGATGTAGATCAGCTTCAGAGCTGGGCCCACACCAAAGGGGCCACAGTGTGTAGTGACCTCCCTCATAACCGGGAAGAGAGTGTCATCAGGAATCAACGGGTTACTGTGTCAATGACAAAGGGAGCTCAGACAAGGAGTGGAATGACTGTGAACAGGTACTCCCAACGAGGGACCCTAGAACCAGAGGGAGCTCTGCCATTTGTCCTGTGGGCTCCACAAGAAACAAACTACCCCTTACACCCCTCCACTGTGAGGAGGCTCTGGAGGCTGAGGTGCTCCACATGGCTGGTGTAGACATCTGCACACTGGAAGTCATTTCCAGCACCACAAGGATCTGGAAAATCCAGTCTTCCTTCTAAATAAGAGGGATGAGCACGCTGGCTGTCAGCCTCCCATGCACAGGATGGTGTATGTGAGAGGTGTGCATGTTACCCAGGCTTGGCCAATCAGAATCTTTCCTAAAGTTGTTAAAACGCTGGTAGACATTCTAGAAACATATATAATGGAGACAGACAAACAGACACACACACACACACACAGAGCAAGAGAGAGAGATGAGATAAGATGTGAAGTGATAAGGAAGAGAAATACAGAAAAATAGATGCAAAAAGAAACACGGAGATAGAAAAAATCGCAGATAAATAGTGACAATGGATTAGAAAAATAGAAAGAAAGGCAACAATGTAGTGAAAGACACAACAAGGGGGCAGAGACAAAGATGCAGAGAGACACACAGAAAGAACTATACGGGACAAAGAGGCACAAAGAAAGAGAGACAGATTCACAGATAGAGGTCAAACAGAAAGAGACAGGTGAAGATCTCATTGTGTATCTGGGACTAGTCACTTCTGAAATCAACTTGACTCTAGGCTTCCTTTGTACCATGAACAAAATATATTTGGGTTTCTCTCATTTAGAATCAAAAAATAGTACTCTTATTGCTGGCTATGCTTTCTTAAAAATAAAAATTATTATTGATTGATGTGACTTGCCAGAATGTTTGAAACACCAGTGACCCAGGGTCACTATATCTGTCCCCAAACAATTCCACCATGCTTACTTACACAGCACTCACCAAACCAGAAGAGAGGCTGGGATATTCTCAGGCCACTGCACTGAATATCAATATGAAAGAACCATGAATGTTGTGACAACTGAGTTGACTTTCTACCTCCTCTGCCCACCCTGACTTTGCACCCCAAATTCTTTCAGCGTCTTTTCAAGGTACAACCCTCCTGGCCACAGGTTGGCTGGGTCACCTCAAGGTATGTTCCTTCATTCTGCAGTGATTTCCTGCCTCTGCTCAATTAAG
Source organism: Theropithecus gelada (assembly GCF_003255815.1). Lineage (NCBI taxonomy): Eukaryota > Metazoa > Chordata > Mammalia > Primates > Cercopithecidae > Theropithecus > Theropithecus gelada. Next base: position 34,982,970 of record NC_037671.1, read on the forward strand.
GAAGTTCAGAATACAGATAACTCAGGATCATGTTTAATTACGTAAAAAAGCTCTAAAGTCAGGTAATGGTTTTTATGTGCTTCTCTTGAGCAGTCTGAGGAGAGAATAGAAAGAGAAACCCCTTGGGGCCTGAGCAGACGCAGCTGGTCATACATAGGCAGAGGCTCTGGGTCAGTGCAGGAAGCAGGGTCACAGCCAGCGCCTTGCGGTGGGGATGAAAGGAGATGACCTGGTGGCTGCGTGACAGCCACTGTAGGACTCTGATCTCAGAGGGACAGGCTGACACAGGCAGCTGGGAATTCTGGGCAGGGACAAGCAGGCATTACAGAAGAGTGATAACCAATCCCAGTTAAAATAGTCTCAGGAGTCAGTGCGGGAGCCCTGGAGGAGAGAGAAGGATGATCAGCACAGGGCACGCTGGTGGGCCTGCCATCTCCCCCACCCCTCAGAGGCCCCCTGCAGCTTCAGACAGAGAAATCTGAGGTCCAGGGTGTATCATCTTCACCTCCCCCAAGATCTGTGTAAAGGTGAAATCAGCTCACAAGGACACAGAACTTCAGCTTGATGCAGATGTGTGGGAGGTGGGGGAACAGCTGTTACTCTTCCGGGGAATATGAAGGGTTCAATCTTTTTAGGAAATTGGATGATATCTCATCCCTACCACTAGCAGCCTCTTTCAGTCACTGGAAAATGCCTACAGGCAGAAGCCACCAAAATATGGCACAAAGTGGGCATCATCCTAGTGTCTAACAATTAAGTTGTGGTTCTGGCTCCACATTTCACAAGAATATATCACCAAAGTTAAGGCTTGGTTCTAGGGAACAACCTCTGGAGATTCCCAGAAACTGGCAAACTTTGCCCCTAAGTCTTCATTCTCATAGCAGCAAATATACCATAAACAGAGACCATTTTGATCAGGTACACTCAGCTCATGCTCTTCCCTCTTACACCTGCGCCCTCCCCACACTGGATCACAGCTGAAATATTAACTGCTGGTGGAGGCCCTTGAGGTCTTACAAAAGGAAGTTATGCAGAGAAAGGTCTCGTTACACAAACAACCACTTTCTCACCCCAAAGAAAATGACACATGTGACTTAATTAGAGTTATATTATCTTCCCACCCATGTTCTTCAAGGCCTTAAGCACCCTAATTGAAAATCCTCTAAAACAAAGGAAATTGTCACTAGAAGGCAAGGAGGCCAACGCTCTGACCCTCTTCATGGAGGAAGCTTTTGGAAAGGAGCCAGTGAGACAACGATGAACGGTAAGGATGCCCTGGAATAAGCTCTATCAGTCAGCTCTGTGACAGGGCAGCCTTTCAACCAGTAAAATCAGATTCCAATGCCTCCTCCAATCTTGTCCTGTCTCCTCCCACCTCCAGCTCAGCCTTCTTCCTCTCAGGGTCAGGAGGAAAGAGCTACATCTAGAGACAGGTCCTCTCTGAACAGAGGGTCTGGGTCACAGCCCATCTTCCCCTTTTCCCCTGAGGTTCCTCACCTTTCTGACTCCTGTGATGGATGATAACGCCCAGCCCGAGGAAGATCAATCCCAGCATGAAGCCTCCAACACCACTCAGCATCTTGCTCTGGGCAGATTCAGACTGAGCCCCTAAGAAGTAGAGCCTGAGTGTCAGTGTTTGTCCCCATACCCCAAAACATCCCTACTGAGGAGCTGAAGTCCAGTCTGAGATGCAGGAGGTGAAGGCCTCAAAGGAACCTAGTTCTCCATTCAGACCACCCCAAAGGAAGGGAAAGGCCAGCCAATAGGCCCTTGGATACAGTGAGTAGGTGAGAGAGTGGCAAAGCAGAGCTCCACTCCTCAGAAACTCATCCATAACCTTAAACCCTAAGATCCCAGTCACCAGCCCTAATAATCTGTCCCTCTGAGCTATCAGGACTGGGATCCAGAAGAACAGTACGTAGAGTAATTTTCCTAGCATCTGGAAAGGTGATGAGATCAGGATTCTTCTGATGCGCTTGCCATGGAGCTAGAGGTGCTCTAGTCTCCTGTGATTCCCAGCTCAGTAGTGACATCAGGGATAAGAGATGGGAAGGGATGGGTCAGAAGGAGCTGTTTGTCTTGTGGGGCCCATAGTAACAGAAACTCAATATCCCCTTACGCCACTCCACGGTGATGGGGTTCTGGAGGCTGGGGTGCTCCACGTGGCAGGTGTAGACATCTCCACGCTGGGGAGTCATTTCCAGCATCACCAGGATCTGGAAGGTCCAGTCGCCGTTCCTAATAAGGGGGGTGGACACAATGCCGGCTGTCTCCTCCTGGTCATTCCGAAACCACCGGACTTTGATCTGGCCTGGATAGAAATCTGTCACCGAGCAGACCAGCAGGTTGTGGTGGTTGAGGGCCTCTGTCCTGGACAGGGAGATGGTCACTGTGGGCTCCACTGAGGGCAATAACAGACAGGAAAAGACATAGGAGTGAGATGTGAGACCACACAGCACGTCTGCCGTGAGGAAGGGTCGCTCCTTGGAACCAGAGTGGGAAGATACCTGGAGTCCAAGTCTTGGATTAAGATTCGTTCAACAAATATAAATATGACAATCACTGAGAATCCAAAGATAAACAGACCCTGGTCCCTGCCTTTACAGAATGTGCAATCTAGTAACAGACACCAAAAAACAAAAAGAATCTTATTTCAAAAGTTTGTAATATTTGAAAAAAAAGTAGGCAGGCCTTCAAAACAAATAACACTGATTAAACATCATGTTTGCCCATAACTCAATTCCTTTATCTTCTCAGATTGTTGCTCATAGTATAAAAAAAATTACACATCTTTCCCTGCCTCTTCACACATCTCATCCTTTACCTTTCAGGCCACTTTATTGCATTTCCTTTATTCTCTTAGTGTGAAACTATAGTACATATTTAATGTATTGTTCTCTCATTTTCTTTTTTTCCTTAATTTATTTTTAACACACAAGTGAGTTTAATTACTAGCTGTCTACCCTACTCCACTCCCTTGCTATTGAGAATTACTGTCTTGTCCTGAAATCAGACATTATCATGTATGTTCTCCATAGAAAATATTCTGAGATCCTTGCAGAGGTCTGCCTAGGTTAATAAGCCTGTAATGTGAGCATATAAACATAGTTGAGATTTGGTGAGGTCAGCAGGTTGCACCCCAATTAAATGGCATTCATAAGCCACCATCCGGAAGGAACCACGGTTTCTGCTTGGACTTGAACTTTTCTTTGGTTCTCCTTCCTGGAGTCCCACTGAAATCACAGTCAGCTATGTGGCCTTGTAAGATTTGTTCATCTTACCCAGATTGGTGGTAAAAAGAGAGGGCACAAATTTATGAGACAAGATGATAAAATAAATTTTATGGAAATATAACTGAAATAGCAAAAATATAAGTACTTGCTGGCACTAGGACGTGAGTCAAAAGAAGGCAAGCGAATATAAAGTAAACTAAAAGTTTTGTGAACCTGCACATATAACACTGGGGTCAGACTAGGGATTGATTAATCATAAATTTTCAATGCCTTGAAAGTATCATTTTGTCCCATTAACATGGAGATCAAACAGGAATAGACTCATTGCTACTTCTGGTCAAAACTGGCTTTAACAAGGCTTTATGTCCGTTTGACCTACAGATGTGTAGTGAAGAACATAAAGAATGTTGTGTACTTTTGGAGCTTAAGGTCTTGGTAAGTAACTGTGGGCTGCTTACTTAAAGTGCTTATCATGTACTAATATTAGGATACATAAAGTGGTGACGCTAATCTCTAATGCACAGGTAACTGTGAGATTAAATGACATAACATATATGGTATTTGATAAGGCAACTGTCTAGAAATAAGTGCTCACTAAATGAGTAAATTGACTTTCAGAATGTTTATTCCTGAAGTGCATAGTGATGAGGGGGAAGGGAGAACCTAGGCCAAAAGCAACCTGAAACTATTTTTATCCAATAATTTAGTGGCTTCAATCTATTTATTCCAAAACTTCTGCTCTTTGCATTGTGCCATTTGTTCAGCTTTTCTAAGAAATTAAAACTGCCTTACAAACATCACTCGTGTTGTTTTTATTTTTAGCAAACACTTTTCCTCAGACTTTTTATTCACAAACTATTAAGATTCAAGTCAGTAAGAGTTTAAAGAATTAAGCAAAATGATAGAAAATAATTAATAAAAGTCAATTTTTAAGGTTCTGTTTACCTCTGGTTTTTCTTGAACCTAAGTGGACTGGCAGCTGAGTACCTTTATTCATTAATTTAACAAAAGATCATTGACCTCATACCACACGCCAGTCGATGTGTCAGGTACCATGCATCCAAAGATTAAAACAGCCTCACCTCAAAGAGCTCCGCCATGAATGAGAGCCATTTAAGAAAACAGAATTACGATGAATAATAATTTGAAGCCAAAAGTCAAAATATCTTATTTCACAACCGTAATTCCTGGATGCCCTGCGCGCAGTTGTGGAGCAGCCCTAACTCCGCCAGGCCAAGCCTGAAGCTTCCTGCTGCATGAGCTGCGCACGTGGGCCTTACTGGGTGGGGCAGTGCTAGCCGGGCGGGCGGGCAGGGGAAGAGGGCGGAAACTGGGGGCAAGAGAACTGCTTAGCAAAGGTAAGGCACGAAGAGGCAAACGCATAAGGCACGAGGCAAGAATGTGCAGAGCAGAGGATGAGGCCCACGGATGTGGAGGCTGGGGCCAAACTAGGCAGCTTGACCAACTCTGCCTGTCCCCCTGCTCTGCCGTGAGTACCTGCCCCTCCGATGCACCAGCCCCCAGCACCCCGACTGCCGCCTCCTGTTCCCTGGGGTGGAACGAACAAGGCTTAGGTTCCAGAGGCCGCGCCCTTTCCTCCCTCCCGGCGCAGAGACTCGGGGCCCCTGCCAAGGGTGGGCCTCGCAGAGGGGCGACGACGCTCACCTCGCCGCTGCAAGGTCGTGCGGAGCTCCAGCTGGTAGTTGTGTTTGCACACCGTGTCCAACTCCGCCCGGGTGCTCTCCAGGACGTCCTTCTGGCTGTTCCAGTACTCGGCGCTAGACCGCCCCAGCGGCGTCACCGCCCGGTACTCCCACACGTCGCTGTCGAAGCGCGCGTACTCCTCTCGGTTATAGACGTACCTGGTCACAAGACGCACGCGCTCCGTCCCATTGGTGAAGTAGCACATACCCTTAAACTGGACCACGAAATCCTCTGCGGGGAATCACCCGCCGGTCAGTCAGGCCCCAGCCCGGCCCCAGCCAGGCTGCCACAGCAGCCCCCGCCCTGACCCGGCCTGGATCTGTGGAACCTACCGCGCGACCTCCAGTTCCCGCCGGCCTGTGCCTGGCGCTCCAGACCTGGGACCTCCCGCCCTCTCTGGGGGTTTCGGGAATCCGCCTTTCTACAGGCAGAAAAGGGCGGAAAGCCCTGTCCCTGCCTGAGCCTGTGAACCCAGCGAAGAAGCAGTCGGGCTAATTTTGCGTGGACCTCTGCGCTTAGAGGGATCAGGACGCTCTTGCATGAAATCCCATTTTCCACTGAGCTCCTGAAAACCTCAGAGATAAAATTATCCACATAAACTTGTGAGTTAAAGGGAATGGTGAGACAAGGAATTAAGCCTGTCCTCGTTCTGATACGCGTATTCTCTCGGTCCCTGGGTAAAATACCTTCCTTCCCATGCCCGGATTTACCCTCCCGAGTGCCGTGTGAGGGTCACTCACTTCTGTGTTGGAAAGGACCTACATCTCTGAGTCCTAGAAAGAAACATTTATTCATGGAAAGAGCACAAACTTTTGAATTTGATAAACTAGATTCCAATTAAACTGTGGCAGTCACCAGCTCGGGCTGGTTGTGTAACATAATATCCATATCACAAGTATGATTGTGTAAAAGAAAATCATGATATCTACACACAGGATGTTAGAAGGAGTGAGAAAGAATTTATGTAAAGTATTGTTCTGTGTCTGAAGTGAGTGGTTTCACAGTATGTGTTATTTCCCTTCTTTACATCCTCCTTTCTACTAAAATTAGTCCACGATCAACTCGGGTCTCTGAATCCCACTCAAGTCACCATTTGCCCATAGATCAGTGAAACTTGAAGATCCCCTGTCTGTGGTCAGCCAGGCAGCTTCCCTCAGTACCAAGATTTTGTCTCCACAAACGCTGCACACTGTCAGGAATACAGACAACTTTTCCTCAAATACGGAGACTACGGACACCATTGCTGCCTTACATTTCCCAGTGCAGGATCTCATAATATTTAGGCCAGGCGAAGTCTTGGGGCACGCCTAAATGACAAATCCTGCTGTGTCTTTGGAGAAATTCATATCTTCAAAAATAACCCCATGCTCACTTTGTCCTATCACTGGTAGTAAATGTACACTTTTTCTCCTCTTTCCTCCTCTCTCCTCCTCTTCCAGGCTTAAGCCTGTAGGATAGGGATTGGACTGTGCTCACCTCATCACTAAAAGATAAATGGGAATGCAACATTGTTCTCTTTCCCCAAAGAGAGGAAATGTCGATAAAAGATGTGTCTGAGATCTTAGAAATCACCATCCCCCTACCCTAGCCCAGGGAGAGCCTGTTCCCAGAGTGGCCGCTGTCCTGCACTTACCGGGAGAGTCTCTGCCCCCAGCCACTGGAGGGCTCAGCATCGCCAGCATCAAGGTCACAGTTGTCCCACAAAGGCCTCCGGGGATCCGCAAAGCCTTCATCCAAGGCATAATTGAGACGAAGGGAAAAGTAGTGGTAGTGAACACAGCTCGGACCTGATGGATCTGCTGTACCTGGCAGAAAGAATAAAAACCTGTGAACATTTCCGTGCGTGGTAGGATTGGATGGTCCCTTGGAAAAGAACCAATCAGCACTGGAGCTGAAGGGCCTTATCTGTCTCTGGGCAGACATTTTTCGTGTGAAGGTTCTCAATCCAGTGCCTGGCACTGTGAAGTCTTCAAACTGCACTGGATGAACATTTGAGGTGAAAATTTCCTCTCAATCGTAGAAGAGCTGAAGAATGAATGCCTCAGGGATTTGGAGAGGCAAAAGAAAAATGCGATTCAACCATAAACATCTCTGTAATATTGATTAAAAACCTGTTATTGTACTTGGGATTTTTAATAAAGCAAATTAAGTGGGGATCATATTTCAGGGGAGAGAAAATTGCTGTTACAGAAATTTTTACTGCTGTTTTCTTAGACCCGCTGAAGAGCCTTAAGTTTTGGTGAGAAGAGTAAAGTTCTTAGAAGGAAATAATGGTGAGTTGCAGTTCCACCACTAATGTGCTTTAGGAGAGTCAACAAATCACTGAATTTATTTTCGCCCCAGGCTTCTCTTTGTAAAATGTGGGTCATGTTTCATGTATGTTACATCTAGATCTTCACATATACAAATTTAAGATAATTTGTCTTGTTTAATATTACAAAAGGCTCCTCAACTGTTATGTGTAACTATCAAGTTAATATGTGGAACAAGAAAACAAGCCAAAAAAAAAAAAATGACACCCACCCCTGCTGGTACATGATTCTTCATTATGCAAGAATATATTGTATTTATGCTCTTCGAGTGAAAGTATTTGAAAAATCAATTAAGTTGACATTTCTCTTTTAAGTTCTTCAACTGTTTAAATCCTCCCTGAACCATGAAATAGGTGCATCTGATATCAGCAAAGGCACAATACACAAACATTTACAGTACTCAGACATAGTCATGTTTATTTTTGAAGAGACAGAGCAAAAGCTGTAGAGAAGCATTTCTTAGATTCTGAATAGTATTAATGATGGAGAAAGTGTTTAGTCTCACAGATTCTACTGTGCCAGCCCTAAACATCAAATCCCAAATGGCAGAAGTATCAATGTGTTTTTTTCAATTCTATTTTTTTTTATTTAACAGTTCCTTATGGACATATCCACATCATGTGTTTTTATAAATAAACTTGTAACTTATCAGGCTCCTCTTGCCAGTGACTAGGGACAGTACTAATTGTTATAAAGCAATTAGAGCAATGTCTGGCAAACATTACTTCTGACCTCAACCAAGACAGTAAATATCTCCACCTCTCTTCTTCTCTCCCTTTCTCTCTTTCTCTTCCTGAAATTTTAGGTTCTGTTTTTAAAGTGGATAATACAGATGACATGATTGTATATTTAGAAAACCCCATCATCTCAGCCCCAAATCTCCTTAAGCTGATAAGCAACTTCAGCAAAGTCTCAGGATACAAAATTAATGGGCAAAAATCACAAGCATTCTTATACACCAGTAACAGACAAACAGAGAGCCAAATCGTGAATGAACTTCCATTCACAATTGCTTCAAAGAGAATAAAATACCTAGGAATCCAACTCACAAGGGATGTAAAGGACCTCTTCAAGGAGAACTACAAACCACTGCTCAGTGAAATCAAAGAGGACACAAATGGAAGATCATACCATGCTCATGGATAGGGAGAATCAATATCGTGAAAATGGCCATACTGCCCAAGGTAATTTATAGATTCAATGTCATCCCCATCAAGCTACCAATGAGTTTTTTCACAGAATTGGAAAAAACTGCTTTAAAGTTCATATGGAACCAAAAAAGAGCCTGCATTGCCAAGACAATCCTAAGTCAAAAGAACAAAGCTGGAGGCATCATGCTACCTGACTTCAAACTATACTACAAGGCTACAGTAACCAAAACAGCATGGTACTGGTACCAAAACAGAGATATGGACCAATGGAACAGAACAGAGCCCTCAGAAATAATACCACACATCTACAGCCATCTGATCTTTGACAAACCTGGAAGAACAAGAAATGGGGAAAGGATTCCCTATTTAATAAATGGTGCTGGGAAAATTGGCTAGCCATAAGTAGAAAGCTGAAACTGGATCCTTTCCTTACTCCTTATACGAAAATTAATTCAAGATGGATTAGAGACTTAAATGTTAGACCTGATACCATAAAAACCGTAGAAGAAAACCTAGGTAATGTCATTCAGGACATAGGCATGGGCAAGGACTTCACGTCTAAAACACCAAAAGCAACGGCAACAAAAACCAAAATTGACAAATGGGATCTAATTAAACTACAGAGCTTCTGCACAGCAAAAGAAACTACCATCAGAGTGAACAGGAAACCTACAGAATGGGAGAAAATTTTTGCAATCCACTCATCTGACAAAGGGCTAATATCCAGAACCTACAAAGAACTCAAACAAATTTACAAGAAAAAACAAACAACCCCATCAAAAAGTGGGCAAAGGATATGAACAGACATTTCTCAAAAGAAGACATGCATACAGCTAACAGACACATGAAAAATGCTTGTCATCACCGGCCATCAGAGAAATGCAAATCAAAACCACAATGAGATACCATCTCACACCAGTTAGAATGGCAATCATTATAAAGTCAGGAAACAACAGGTGCTGGAGAGGATGTAGAGAAATAGGAACACTTTTACACTGTTGGTGGGATTGTAAACTAGTTCAACCATTATGGAAAACAGTATGGCGATTCCTCAAGGATCTAGAACTAGAAATACCATATGACCCAGCCATCCCATTACTGGGTATATACCCAAAGGATTATAAATCATGCTGCTATAAAGACATATGCACATGCATGTTCATTGTGGCACTATTCACAATAGCAAAGACTTGGAATCAACCCAAATGTCCATCAGTGACAGACTGGATTAAGAAAATGTGGCACATATACACCATGGAATACTATGCAGCCATAAAAAAGGATGAGTTTGTGTCCTTTGTAGGGACATGGATGAAGCTGGAAACCATCATTCTCAGCAAACTATCACAAGAACAGAAAACCAAACACCACATGTTCTCACTCATAGGTGGGAACTGAACAATGAGATCACTTGGACTCGGGAAGGGGAACATCACACACCGGGGCCTATTATGGGGAGGGGGGAGGGGGGAGGGATGGCATTGGGAGTTATACCTGATGTAAATGAGTTGATGGGTGCTGACGAGTTGATGGGTGCAGCACACCAACATGGCACAAGTATACATATGTAACAAACCTGCACATTATGCACATGTACCCTAGAACTTAAAGTATAATAATAAAAAAGTTAAAAAATAAAAAAATTTAAAAAAATTTTTTTAAAGCTGAAAAAAAAAATAAAGTGGAGAATACAATCTAAAATCAGAATATAAGTTTGCCAGGTAAAAAGAAGAGGAAAGAGGCAATAGCAAGAGGTTTGCAATAGTGGCACATAAAAGTATTGAGCCACTCCAATGTTCTGTATTATTCAGTGCATAATTCTAGAGCCCCTGAGACTGAGAAAGTTGCCACTGGGCGTCCAACAGCAGTGGTGTACTCACGATCAGGGTAAACCCAGTCTAAGGAGGATCTCCGCTGCTGTGATGGACACATAAAGAAGGAACCATACTCACACCTGGAATGGAGTTGGGGCAAAGAAAACAGGCAGAGAGACCTGAAGATACCCTCAGTGTCCTTCCTCAGCCCCCACCTCAGTGTCCCTCAGAATAGATGTCTCTAATCCATCCTCTCCTTCCTGTCTAAGGGAAAAACTTCCCGCAGGTTTATTCTGAGGCAAAGGCTGCGTCAGACCTGGGGATTCCCCGGTCTCACAGGCCTCTTCACACAGACTTTTCAGCCAGCAACAAGTGTCATTTTAGAGCCTTTTTCTGATTGGCTTAAACCTCACTGGAAAGGTTTTGCTTTGGGCTTCTGCCAGCTGTGTCAGTTGTCTACCCTGGTCCTATCCCTGCTGTATTATTCAGGACATTCAGGCAGAAGAAGACCAGAGAAGAAAGAAACTAGGTCAAGCATCCTTATTGCGAGTGTCTCACCTGAATCGCCTGCCCAGCCTCTGTGGGGTCAGAGCAATTAGGTTGAGGCTGTGCACACCCCATGTGGGTAAATGGGCTAAAAAGACACTGCCATTAGTAGAGAGGGTCAGGGTTACAGTAGGGAGACTCTCTTCAGGGGACATCCTCTCTTTCTTCAGGTTGGAAGAAAAAGTCGTGGACTCCTTCTCTCTCTTGATTTCTCAAGGGAGAAATCATCTTCCCTGGTCAGCATCTCTTGGAATCTGTGCTTGGTCAGTGGAGTTGAATGTGAACATAGGAGTCATCCCATCACCAGAAGGACCATCCAGGACCCTATCCTGCATTTACTTCAGAAATCAAGAATCACTGTATATTCTGAAAGGTTCTGTGGCCTCCTTAATGCCAATGGTGATATAACTAGAAATGCTGCCCCCAGAATATTGTTTTCCTTTAATTAAAATTTATCAAGCAATTATCCCTAAATTTTTCAAAATCTTTGTGAAGCTACTTACATATTTCTCTTATATCAGTTTCTAGGTAATATTATATATAAGAATTTTTCATGGCACATATAAACTAGGTCCTTTCTCTTGGCACAAAGCTATCTCTTTAAAATATCAGTCTAGAGAATCTGAAGAAAGAGCCAAATCAGTAGCATTCGGGGGCTGTATTCAGACCACGGCTCCCACAAGCAAGTGGCCGTGGTGAAACTCCAGGGTGGAAGTCAGGTAAGAATTGGAGGATATTAGAGAGTGAGGGAGTGGCAGTATGGGAAAAGCTTTAGCAGGAAGATAGAAAATCAGGTGACACAAGGCATTTGGAACATTTGAGGGGAAATGAGGAACATGGGTGATCTTGGCACAGAAGCCCAGATCTCACTAGTCCCATGGCTCCTCATGCTGTATGAAAATAGCCCTGGAAGACAGAAGACTGGGACGAAAACCAAGCTGCCTGCAGTGGATATGCTGTACAATGAAGCTTTGCTTCCTGATCTATCTTTTCAGGTTCCTTCTTCCTGTCAATCTCCTGATCCACGCATTGCCTCAGTTGGACCACTGGTGATTAAACCACCCAGAGCTAACCTACACATGTCACTCTATCCAACACACCTCTGCTTGTCTCTACTTCTGGTTCCCTAGTGATGCCTGGGATGTTTCCAGAGACAGCTCTTCCCCCAGCCTCTAGATTGTAGTCACCATGCTCCTTCATTCCCAGAAAAAAATTAAATATCTCTCTGTGAAATCTTTATAATGTCTCCTTTTTCTATAAGTTCTTACCAGTAAAGAGAGGCTCTAATGTTCAGCCACATAAAAATATATATAGTTCTTGAATACTTAAACCCATATCCAAGTACTCAAAAACTCATGTGTCCAAGAACTCAGCTCAAGGCCATGGTTCATGCAAAACAGCAACATTAGCAGTAATATTCTGGGAAGAGTACTCTTATATACTCAAATAGGAAAACTTAAGATATTCCATTTTAACCACAATGACATATCACCTCACATCTTTCCCATGGAACAGAATGGCTATTATCAAAAAGACAAAAGATAACAAGTGTTAAGGATGTAGACCAAAGGAAACATTTGTACGCTGTGGGTGGAAATGTAAATTAGTACAACCATTATGGAAAACAATATGGAAGTTTCTCAGAAAGTTAAAAACAGAACTATCATATGATGTAGTAACCCCATTTGCAGGATGTAGACAAAGAATTTAAAATTAGTATGTTGAAAATATACCTATACTCCTATGTTCCTTGCAACATTATTCACAATAGTCAAGGTATAGAATCAATCTGCATCATTCAGCAGATGAATTAAAGAAAATGCGGTATGTATACACAATTAAATCCTATTCAGGTTTTTAAAAGAAGGAAATCCTGTTGTAAGTCAAAAAGTGACTGAGGTAGGTCTCAGTCAATTAAAGGTTTATTTTGCCAAGGTTGAGGAATTCACCTGGGAAAACCACAAATCACAGGAGCATCTGTGATTCATGCTTTTGCCAAAGAGGGTTTTGAGAACTTCAGTATTTAAAGGAGAAAGAGCAAGAAGGAGGGGAAGGAGAAAAAAAAGGAGGAGGAGTAGGCCGTGACACAAGTGGTTACATTCCTGAGTCTTTGATTAGCCTCAGTAAATCTACATTTTACTTGTGAAAAGAGAGTAGAGGAAAAAGTTGATTATAAGTTATCTTACATTCAGTAAATCTACATTTTACATAAAATTAAGTAAACGTGAAAAGAGGGAAAGAGTAAAGGAAACGAGGTTATGACCCGGGGTTGTGAAATTACCGTTATCTGTTTGGGAACAAAAGGAAGACAGTATTGGTGCCTCAGTCCTCAAGATTAACTATTATTCTTTCACACTCTTATTTGTGACAACATGCATGAACCTAGAGGATATTATGCTAAGTGAAATAAGCCAGACATGGAAAGACAAGTAATGAACCATCTTACTTATATGAGGCATCTAAAAAATCCCATTTTTGAATAGAATTGTTTCATTATTTTATTTTATTTTGTTTTATGTTCTAGAGTACATGTGTAGGACATGCAGGTTTGTTACATGGGAAAACGTGTGGCATGGTGGTTTGCTGCACCTATCAACCCATCACCTAGGTATTAAGCCCAGCATACACGAGCTATTTATCCTGATGTTCTCCCTGCCCCTGCCCCCACCCCTCACAGGCCCCAATGTGTGTTGTTCCCCTTCCTGTGTCCATGTGTTCTCATTGTTCAGCTCCCACTTATTAACGAGAACATGCAGTATTTGGTTTTCTGTTCCTGCATTAGTTTGCTGAGGATAATGGCTTCCAGCTCCATCCATGTCCCTGCAAAGGACATAATCTCATTCCTTTTTATGGTTGCATAGTATTTCATGTTGTGTACATACCGTATTTTCTTTATCCAGTCTATCACTGAGGGACATTTGGGTTGATTCCATGCCTTTGTTATTGTAAACAGTGCTTCAATAAACATACACATGCATGTGTCTTTATAATAGAATTATTTATATTCCTTTGGGTATATACCCAATGGTATGGTTTGGCTGTGTCCCCACCCAAATTTCAACTTGAATTCTGTCTCCCAGAATTCCCACGTGTAGTAGGAGGCACCCAGGGGAAGGTAATTTGATCATGGGGGCCGGTCTTTCCCATGCTATTCTCATAATCGTGAAAAAGCCTCACATTATCTGATGGGTTTATCAGGGTTTTCTGCTTTTGTTTCTTCCTCATTTTCTCTTGCTGCAGCCATGTAAGATGTGCCTTTCACCTCCCACCATGATTCTGAGGCCTCCCCAGTCATGTGGAACTGTAAGTCAAATTTAACCTCTTATTCTTCCTAGTCTCCAGTATGTCTTTATCAGCAGTGTGAAAATGAACTAGTAAATTGGTTCCAGGAGTGGGGTGTTGTTGAAAAGATACCTAAAAATGTGGAAGCAATTTTGGACTGGGTAACAGACAGAGGTTGGAACAGTTTGGAGGGCTCTGAAGAAGACAGGAAAATGTGGGAAAGTTTGGATTTGTTGAATAGCTTTGACGAAATTGCGGATAGTGATATGAACAATAAGGTCCAGGCCGAGGTGGTCTCAGATGGAGATGAGAAACTTGTTGGGAACTGAAGCAAAGGTGACTCTTGTTATGTTTTAGCAAAGACACTGGCGGCATTTTGCCCCTGCGCTAGAGATCTGTGGAACTTTGACCTTGAGAGAGATGATTTAGGGTATCTGGCAGAAGAAATTTCTAAGCAGCAAAACATTCAAGAGGTGACTTGGGTACTGTTAAAAGCGTTCCATTTTAAAAGGGAAACAGAGCATAACAGTTCAGAAACACTACAGTCTAGTGATGCAGTAGAAAAGAAAAACCCATTTTTTAGGAAAAATTCAAGTCAGCTGCAGAAATATGCATAAGTAGCAAGGAGCCTAATATTAATCCGCAAGACCATAGGAAAATGTCTCCAGGCCATGTCAGAGACCTTCACAGCAGCCCCTCTCATCAAAGAACCAGAGGCCTGGGAGGAAAAAGTGGTTTTGTGGACCAGGCCCAGGGTCCCTGTGCTGTGTGCAGACTAGGGACTTGGTGTCCTGTGTTCCAGCTGCTCCAGCCTTGGCTGAAAGAGGCCAATGTACAGCTCAGGCTGTGGCTTCAGAGGGTGGAAGCCCCAAGCTTTGGCAGCTTCCATGTGGTGCTGAGCCTGTGGGTGCATAGAAGTCAAGAATTGAGGTTTGGATTTCAGAAGATGTAGGGAAACGCCCAAATGCCCAGGCAAAAGTTTGCTTCAGGGGCAGGGACCTCATGGAGAACCTCTGCTAGGGCAATGTAGAAGGGAAATGTGGGGTCATAGCCCCACACAGAGTCCCTACTGAGGCACTGCCTAGTGGAGCTGTGAGTAGAGGGCCACCATCCTCCAGACCCCAGAATGGTAGCTCCACTGACAGCTTGCACTGTGGGCCTGGAAAAGCCACAGACACTCAAAGCCAGCCCTTGAAAGCAGTCAGGAGGGAGTCTGTACCCTGCACAGCCACAGAGGTAGAGCTGCCCAAGACCATGGGAACCCACCTCTTGTACTGGCGTGACCTGGATGTGAGACCAGGAGTCAAAGGAGATCATTTTGGAGCTTTAAAATTTGACCGTGGTTGGGTGCGGTGGCTCATGCCTGTAATCCCAGCACTTTGGGAGACCCAGGCGAGCGGATCAAAAGGTCAGGAGATTAAGACCATACTGGCTAGCACGGTGAAACCCCGTCTCTACTAAAAATACAAAAAAGTTAACTGGGCATGGTGACGGGTGCCTGTAGTCCCAGCTACTCAGGAGGCTGAGGCGGGAGAATGGCGTGAACCTGGGAGGCGGAGCTTGCAGTGAGCAGAGATGAGCAGAGATCTTGCCACCGCACTCCAGCCGGGAGGACAGAGCGAGACTCCATCTCAAAATAAATAAATAAATAAATAATTTTAAAAATAATAATAAAATAAAAAATTTGACTGCCCCGCTGGATTTCAGACTTGCATGGGCCCTGTAATCCCTTTGTTTTGGCCAATTTCTCCTATTTGGAATGGCTGTATTTACCCAATACCCATACCCCCATTGTACCTAAAAAGTAACTAGCTTGCTTTTGATTTTACAGGCTCATAGGTGGAAGGAACTTGCCTTGTCTCAGACGAGACCTTGGACTATGGACTTCTGGGTTAATGCTTAAATGAGTTAAGACTTTGGGGAACTGTTGGGAAGGCATGATTGGTTTTAAAATGTGAGGAAATGCGATTTGGAGGGGCCAGGAGAATAATAATATGGTTTGTCTGTGTCCGCATCCAAATCTCAACTTGAATTGTATCTCCCAGAAATCCCACGTGTTGTGGGAGGGACCCAGCAGGAGGTAATTGAATCACAGGGGCTGGACTTTCCCATGCTATTCTCATGATAGTGGGTAAGTCTCACAAGATCTGATGGGTTTATCAGGGGTTTCTGCTTTTGTTTCTTCCTCATTTTCTCCTGCCACTGCCTTGTAAGAAGTGCCTTTTGCCTCCCGCCACAATTCTGAGGTCTCCCCAGTCATGTGGAGCTGTAAGTCCAATTACACCTCTTTTTCTTCCCAGTCTTGGGTATGTCTTTATCAGCAGCATGAAAACGAACTAATACACTCAGTAATGGAATTGTTGGGTCAAATGATATTTCTGGTTCTAGGTCTGTGAAGAATTGCCACACTGTCTTCCACAATGGTTGACCTAATTTACATTCCCTGCAACAGTGTAAAAGTATTTTTCTCTGAAGCCTTGATAGCATCTGTTGTTTCTTGAGATTTTAGTAATCACCATACTGACTGGCATGAAATAGTATCTCATTGTGATTTTAATTTGCATTTCTCTAATGATCAGTGATGTTAAGCTTTTTGCATATGTTTGAAATGTCTTCTTTTGAGAAGTATCTGTTAATGTCCTTTGCCCACTTTTTAATGTTTTTTTTTTTCTTGCAAATATGTTTAAGTTCCTTGTAGACTCTGGATACTAGACCTTTGTAAGATAGATAGGTTACAAAATTTTTCTCACATTCTGTGGGTTGTCTGCTCACTTTGATAATATTTTGTGGTACAGAAGCTCTTTAGTTTAATTTTATCCCATTTGTCAGTATCTGCTTTTGTCGCAATTGCTTTGATATTTTTGTCATGAAGTCTTTGCCCATGTCTGCCCTGAATGGTGTTGCCTAGATTTTCTTCTAGGGTTTTTATAGTTTTGGGTTTTACATTTAAGTCTTTAATCCATCTTGAGTTAATTTTTGTATAGGATGTAAGGAAGGGGTCCAGTTTCAACTTTATGCATATGGCTAGCCAGTTCTCCCAGCACCATTTATTAAGTAGGGAATCCTTTCCCCATTGCTTGTTTTTATCAGGATTTTTGAAGATCAGATAGTTGTAGATGTGTGATCTTACTTCTGAGTTCTGTATTCTGTTTCATTGGTCTGTTTTTGTACCAGTACCATGCTGTTTTGGTTACTTCAGCCTTGTAGTATAGTTTGAAGTCAGGTAGCATGATGTCTCCAACCTAGTTCTTTTTGCTTAGGATGATTGTCTTGTCTATATATATATATATATATATATTTTTTTTTTTTTTTTTTTTTTTTGGTTCCATGTGAATTTTTTCTAATTCTGTGAAGAATGTCAGTGGTAGTTTGATGGGAATAGCATTGAATCTACAAATTACTTTGGGCAGTATGGCCATTTTCATGATATTGATTTTTTATATTCATGAGTATGGGATCTTTGTCCATTTGTTTGTGTCCTCCCTGATTTCCTTGAGCAGTGGTTTGTAATTCTCTTTGAAGAGGTTCTTCCCTTCCCTTGTTAGCTGTGTTCCTAGGCATTTATTCTCTTTATAGCAATTATGAATGGGAGTTCATTCACGATTTGGCTGTTTGCTTGTTTGTTGTTGGCATATAGGAATGCTTATGATTTCTGCACACTAATTTTGCATCCTGAGACTGCTGAAGTTCCTTATGAGCTTAAGAAGCTTTTGGACTGAGACAATGGGATTTTCCAGGATCTAGGATCATGTCATCTGCAAACAAAGACAATTTGACTTCTTCTCTTCCTATCTGAATATGCTTTATTTCTTTTTATTGCCTGATTGCCCTGGCCAGAAATTCCAATACCATGTTGAACAGGAGTGGTGAGAGTGGGCGTTGTTGTTTTATGCATGTTTTTTAGGGGAATGCTTCTGGCTTTTGCCCATTCAGTATGATATTTTCTGCGGTCTTGTCATAAGTGACTCTTATTATTTTGAGGTATGTTCCTTCAGTACTTAGTTTATTGAGAGTTTTTAACATGAAGGGATGTTGAATTTTATTGAAGGCCTTTTCTGTGTCTTTTGAGATAATCATGTGGTTTTTGTCTTTAGTTCTGTTTAAGTAATGAATTATGTTTATTGATTTGCATATGTTGAACAGCCTGGCATCCTGGGGATGAAGCCAACTTGATCGTGGTGGATAAACTTTTTGATGTGCTGGTGGATTCTGCTTGCCAGTATTTTGTTGAGGATTTTTTTATCAGTGTCCATCAGGGATATTGGCCTGAAGTTTTCTTTTTCTGTTGTATCTCTGTCAGGCTTTGCTATCAGGATGATGCTGGCCTCATAAAATGAGTTAGGGAGGAGTCCCTCCTTTTCAATTATTTGGAATAGCTTCAGAAGAAATGGTACCAGCTCTTCTTTGTGACTCTGGTGGAATTCAGCTGTAAATCAGTCTGGCCCAGGCTTTTATTTTTGTTGGTATGCTATTTATTATGCCTCAATTCCAGAACTTGTTATTGGTCTATTAAGGGATTCAACTTCTTCCTGGTTCAATCTTGGGAGGCTGTATGTGTCCAGGAATTTCTTTTAGATTTTTTAGTTTATTTGCATAGAGGTGTTTATAGTATTCTCTGATGGCTGTTTGTATTTCCGTGGGGTCAGTGGTGATATTCCCTTTATCACTTTTATTGTGTCTGTTTGATTTTTCTCTCTATTATTTATTCGTCTAGCTGGCAGTCTGTCTATATTATTAATATTTTCAAAAGACCAGATCCTGGATTCATTGATTTTTTGAAGGGTTTTCTGGTGTCTCTATCTTCTTCGGTTCCAGTCTGCTTTTGGTTATATCTTGTCTTCTGCTAGCTTTGGGGTTGGTTTGTTCTTGGTTCTCTAGTTCTTCTAGTTTTGATGTTAGGATGCCAACTTGAACTCTTTCTAGCTTTTTGATGTGTGCATTTAGTGCTATAAATTTCGTGCTTAACACTGCTTCAGTTGCACCCCAGAGATTCTAATACATTGTCTCTTTGTTCTCATCGGTTTCAAAGAAGTTCCTGATTTCTGAATTAATTTCATTATTTACCCAGGAGTCATACAGGAGCAAGTTGTTCAATTTCCATGTAGTTGTGTGGTTTTGAGCGAGTTTCTTAATCCTGAGTTCTAATTTGATTTCACTATGGTCTGAGAGACTGTTTGTTATGATTTCAGTTCTTTTGCATTTGCTGAGGAGTGTTTTACTTCCAAATATGTGATCAATTTTAGAATAAGTGCCATGCGGCACCAGGAAGAATGTATACTCTGTTTTTTGGGGTGGAGAGTTCTGTAGATATCTATTAGGTCCACTTGATCCAGTGCTGAGTTCAAGTCATGAATATCTTTGTTAATTTCGTGTCTCAATGATCTAATATTGACAGTGGGGTGTTAAAGTCTCCCACTATTATTATGTAAGAGTCTAAGTGTCTTTGTAGGTCTCTAAGAATTTGTTTCATGAACCTGGGTGCCCTTGTGTTGGCTGGATATATATTTAGGTTAGTTAACTCTTCTTGTTGAATTGAACCCTTTGCCATTATACAATGTTCTTTTTTGTCTTTTTTGGTCTTTGTTGGTTTAAAGTCTGTTTTGTCAGAAACTAGGATTGCAATCCCTGCTTTTTCTTCTGCTTTCCATTTGCTTGGTAGATTTTCCTCCATTCCTTTATTTTGAGTGTAAGCATGTCTTCACAGATGAGATGGGTCTGTTGCATACAACACACTGATGAGTCTTGACTCTTTATCCAGCTCGTCTTTTTGTGTCTTTTAATTGGGGCCTTTAGCCTATTTATATTTAAGGTTAATATTGTTATGTGTGAATTTGATCCTATCATGATAATGCTGGCTGGTTGTTTTGCAGACTTGTTTATGTAGTTGCTTCATAGTGTCATTGATCTGTGCACTTTAGTGTGTTTTTGTAGTGGCTAGTAATGGTTTTTCCTTTCCATATCCAGTGCTTCCTTCAGGAGCTCTTGCAAGGTAGACCTGGTGGTGACGAATTCCCTCAGCATTTGCTTGACTGAAAAGGATTTTATTTCTCCTTTACTTCTGAAGCTTAGTTTGACCAGATATGAAATTCTGGGTTGGAAATTCTTTTCTTTAAGAATGTTGAATATTGGCCCCCAATCTCTTCTGGCTTGTAGGGTGTCTGCTGAGAGGTCTGCTGTTGGTCTTATGGGCTTCCCTTTGTAGGTGACCTGGCTTTTCACTCTGGCTTCCCTTAACATTTTTTTCTTCATTTTGACCCTGGAGAATCTGATGATTATGTCTTGGGATTGGTCTTCTCATGGAATATCTTGCTGGGGTTCTCTGAATTTCCTGAATTTGAATGTTGGCCTGTCTTGCTAGTTTGGGGAAGTTCTCCTGGGTGACATCCTGAAGGATGTTTCTCAACTTAAGTCATTCTCCCCATCTCTTTCAGGCACCCCTATCAGTCATAGTTTCAGTCTTTTTTACATAATCTCATAGTTCTTGGAGGTTTTGTTAATTCTTTTTCATTCTTTTTTTCTGTAATATTGTCTGCCTGTCTTATTTCGGTAAGATAGTTTTTAAGTTCTGAGATTCTTTCTACCGCTTGGTCTATTTGGCTACTGATACTTGTGGTTGGATTGCAAAGTTCTTGTGTTTCTCAGCTCCATCAAGCTATTTATGTTCCTCTCTAAACTGGTTATTCTGGTTAACTGGTTAATAGCTCCTGTAATGTCTTATCATGGTTCTTAGCTTCTTTTGCATTGGGCTGGAACATACTCCTTTTTCTCAGTGAAGTTTATTATTGCCCACCATCTGAAGCCTACCTCTGTCAAGTCATCCATCTCAGCCTCAGCCCAGTTCTGTGCCATTGCTGGAGAGGTGTTGCAATCATTTGAAGGAGAAGGACACTCTGGAGTTTTGTATTTTCAGCATTTTTTGTTGACTTTTCTGTGCCTTCATGGGTTTATCTACCTTCAGTCTTTGAAAATGCTGACCTTTAGTTGGGGTTTTTGTGGAGTCGTTTGTTGTTGTTTTTGTTGTTGTTGTCATTATTGTTGCTTTCTGATTCTTTTTCTTTTTTTTTTTTTTTTTTTTTTTTTTTT
>NC_037671.1:35004192-35058631 GCF_003255815.1 Theropithecus gelada
TTTTTTTTTTTTTTGAGACGGAGTCTCGCTCTGTCGCCCAGGCTGGAGTACAGTGGCCGGATCTCAGCTCACTGCAAGCTCCGCCTCCCGGGTTTATGCCATTCTCCTGCCTCAGCCTCCCGAGTAGCTGGGACTACAGGCGCCCGCCACCTCGCCCGGCTAGTTTTTTGTATTTTGTAGTAGAGACGGGGTTTCACTGTGTTAGCCAGGATGGTCTCGATCTCCTGACCTCGTGATCCGCCCGTCTCGGCCTCCCAAAGTGCTGGGATTACAGGCTTGAGCCACCGCGCCCGGCCAGATTCTTTTTCTTTTAAAAGTCAGGACCCTCTTCTGCAGAGCTGCTTTGGCTTATGGAGGTCCACTCCAGACCCAACTCACCTGGGTCCCTCCCACACCTGGAGGTGTCACCAGTGGAGGCTGCAGAACAGCAAAAATGGCTGCCCGTTCCTTCCTCTGGCAGCTCCATCCCAGGGCACTGACTTCATGCTGGTCAGAACTCTCCTGTACGAACTGTCCAGCAACCCCTGTTGGGAGGTCTCACCTAGTCAGGAGGCATGGGATCAGGGACCTGCCTAAGGAAGCACTCTGGCTGCCCATTGGTGAAGCAGGTGCACTGTACTGGGGGGAATCTGCCTCCTCTGGATTGCCAGGCTTTTCAGAGCCAACAGGCAGGAAGGAGTAAGTTTGCTGAACTGTGGAGACTGTGGCCACCCCTGTCCCCAGGGGATGGACAGCCACAGGTCCCACAGTTTATGAACAGAGTTCTGTCCATAAGCCCCTAGCTGGAGTTGATGAAATTCCTGCAGAGAGGCTCCACCAAGTGAAGAAGGATGGATCTGGATCCCACCTAAAGAAGCAGTCTGGCCACAGCTGCTGTGCTACACTGTGGGTAGTTCCTACCAGTCCAAACCATTCAGTCTCCCCAGCACCGGGACGGGAAAATGGTCAACTGGAGCCGCAGTGATGGCACCCACCCCTATCCCTAGGAACTCAGTTGTTTTAAGCAGTCCCCAATGTGCTGCCACTGGTCACAACCCCAGCAGGCACTAAGAGTCTGCACAGTTCTGTGCTTGGGACCCAAGGCTCTGGTGGCATGGGCTCACAAGGACATCTCCTGACCAGGAGTACAGATCAGGATGTACAGATACGTGAAAAAAGCATGGTTTCCCTGGTGGGGTATCACAATCATTTACCACCTCCCTTGGCTGGGGTGGGAGTTCCCCTTACCTCTTGTGACTCCCAGGTGGGCTATTGCTCCGCCCTGCTTTTCTTCACTCTCCATGGCTTGTGCCAACTGCCTAGTCAATACCAACGAGAAAACCTGGATACCTCAGCAGAAGGTACAGGGTTCACTCACTGTTTCCATTCTCCTCGGTGGGAGCCACAGACCAGAGCTACTTCTAATCAGCATTCTTGGCCCCTCCCTTGTTTTTTTATTGTTGGGTTTTAGAAGTTTTTTACAAATCCTGGATTTTTTTTTAAGAGACAGTGTCTTTCTATCTTGCCTACTTGCCTAGGCTGGTCTTGAATTCCTGGGCCTAAGTAATGCTCCTGCCTTAACCTACCAAGTAGCTGGGATTACAGGTACAAGGCATCATGCCTGACCATATTTTGGATATTGATCTCTTATGAGATACGCTATTTGTCAATATCTTCTTTCATTCTGTGGGTTACCATGTTTACTCTATTGACACTGCCCTTTCATGCACAGAAGTTTTCAAGTTTTTGTGTCACATTTATTAAAAAGAAAGTTCAATACGTGATATAAAAGAGTAATAGGAACATATTTGTCCATATACTTGCCATTCAACTAAATTAATTGATTTCTGTAATGTGCCATTTGGGACAAAAACAATAACATTGTAGAATCTTTCCAAGAGATTCACTTTCTATTTGCAAAGACCAACAATTCCACCCAAGTGGAGTTAGTGCTAAAGCATCCTGATTACTCTCCTTGCCTCTATTTTATAATGTAGATGTTGCTCATAAATCCAAGTTAATCTCTCTGAGTGTAGTTCCTTCAACTGCAAAATGAGAATATCTATTCCATGGAGTAATGCTAGGGATTAAACGAAATGGCAAATATAAAGCACCGAAAGTAGTGTTGAACACATAGTAGATAATAATAATAATTTTTAAATATTTTAATATATTTTTTTAAATATAAATAGTTTTGGGGGTACAAATGACTTTTTGTTACATGGATAAATTGTGTAGTTGTGAAACCTGAGCTTTTAGTGCACCTGTCACACAAGCATAAATTGTACTCAATATGTAGTTTCTTACCATTCACCCCCATCCCATCCTCCCCTCTTCTGAGTCTCCAATGTCCATTATACCACTCTGCATGCCTTTGTGTACCCATAGCCTAGCTCCCACTTGTAAATGAGAACAATCGGTATTTGTTTTTCCTTTCCTGAGTTAGAAGTTTTAAATTTGGTGAAGTCCAATTTATCTATTTTTTCTTTTCTTGTCTATGTCTTTGGTGTTATGTCCAGGAAATCAGAGCCTAATCAAATGTCACGAAGATTTTCCTTTATGTTTTTTTCTAATAGTTTGATAGTTTTAAGTTTTACATTTACATATTTGATTCATTTTGAGTTCATTTTGTCTATGATCTAAGATAAGAATCCAATTTCATTGGATTTCTTTTCCTAGCACCATTGTTGAGAATCCAGTTTTCTTAGCACCATTGTTGAGAACGCTGTCCTTTCCTCAATTAATGGCCTTTGCACCCTTGTTGAAAATCGTTTGACAATATGTGTCAGGGTAATTTCCTGGTTTTGATATTGGACTTTAGTTATATAAGATGTGACAATTGGGAAAAACTGAATGAAGGTTGTAGAGAATCTTTCTGCACTATCTTGGTAACTTCCTCTGAATCTATAATTATTTCAAAATACAACATTGAAAAATAAAGTCAGCCAAAATAATATGTTTATTTAAAAAGAAAACCAATTCAATAAGATACCTAATAAAAATTACCCAGAGTGAAATACAAAGAGAAAAGAAGAGTGGGGGAAAAAAACAAAGCAGAGTGTCCACAAGCTGTAGTACTGTATCAAATGGTACGATATTTTTGCCTGAAACGTGTCAAACACTTATTTATTTATTTATTTATTTAATTATTTATTTATTTTTAAATAAAGTTTCACTCTGTTGCCCAGACTAGAGTGCAGTGGTGGAGTCATGGCTCATTGCAGCCTTGACCTGGGCTTAAGTGATCCTCCTACCTCATCCTCTCAAGTAGCTGGGACTACAGGTCTGTACCACCACACTCAGGTAATTTTTGTATTTTTTGTAGAGAAGGTGTCTCCCCATGTTACCCAGACTGGTCTCAAACTCCTGGACTCCAGAAATCCTCCAGCCCTGGCCTCCCAAACTGTTGGGATTGCCACACTTGACCTATTTTTTGAATTTACTTTTACTGTTTGTTTCTCTTTGTGTTTCACTCTGAATAATTTTTATTGATCTATTTCAAATTCATTGATTCTTTCCAGGGCTGTGTCAAGTTTGCTGATGAGTTTGTCAAATGTATTTTTTATTTCTGCTAATGCATTCTTATTTTATTTCAATTTTATTCTTTCTCAGATTTTCTATCTCTGCCAAAGTTACCTATCTGATCTAGTATGTTGTCTACCTTTCCGTAAGTGATTTTAGTATATTAATCACAGTTTATAAAGCAGGTTTACTAATTACCAATCCCAAAGGAGGACCCCTACTATGTGGAGAATAGCAAAGATCACTACTCTACCAACCACTAGGAAAAAAAGTACAGATATTTCTTTCCACTGCATCCTGAGCTACTGTTTAGGTCTACCACACACTGGTTACCTATCATCTGAGTCTGATGAAACAGAGCATGCCCACACACAAGTTATGTGAAGCAGGTTTATTACTTACAGATCAGTAGCAAGGGACAGAAGAAACCTCAGCTCCATTGTGAGTCAGTCCCTTAAAGCTCAAGAAAGCTGTCTGGGACATACAAAGTATTGACTACACCAATTATTATATCATGACTAAAGTGTAAGTCACAAGTCAAACTCTCAATCACTTCATTCATATTACATGTTCCAGATTGTAACCACTGGAAAACTTCTCTAACAGTAATTTTTCATGAACGCATGTGTTCTAAAACTACAACCAAGTGTGCATTTCTTCCTGATAGGCACTTAACACACTAAGTGACCATGTGACTTAAATTGTCCATATGATGCTGAGGGTTATAATATTCATAGAATCATAAGTTTGGGCATACCAACCACAACCCATCCTGCAATTGAAGTAGTACATTGGAAACTAGACTGCAGCAGGTTTAAAAACTAGGTGGTGGTTCTGGTTTGGTGATACAGGCTGCAATCCCAGAAGGGTTTATGCTCTTGTTTATCTTCTCCTTGATGGATTACAATTGTTTTAGTGTCTACTATATTTTCATCTAATTTGGTCTTGAGGTCTCTCTCATGAGAACAGCTATAAACTAGTTTTGCTCTGCTGGAGCTCTAGGGAATTTGGGTGTGGAGGTTTACAATATACCTTTATGGGATGCCTATATATTCTGGAAGATGGTCTAAAGCCTAAGTGTCTGACCCGTAACCAAGTGCCCCTCTCACAGGAAACTTGTTTATAATAGAAGACACTTTTGTGGCTCTTGTCTGACCTCTGTCAAGTTTATTCCTGCCAAAATTTCACTCTCTGGGACAGCTCCGTCTGGGAAAGAAGTTAAATTTGAATGTATCAGTTAGGTAAGACAGAAAGAAGACAATTTAACAAACCACATGAATCAAAATTCCAAAATTCATATATTAAAACCTAACCCTATTGTCCCCAATGTGATCATTTTGAGAGATGATTAAGTCATGAGGACACGACCCTCAAAGATGGGATTAGGACCCTTATAAAAGGACTCAAGGTTGAAGGGAGGGCTCACTTGCCCCTCCACCCACCGTGTGATTCACCGCCATGTGAAGACACTGCAAGATGGCCCTTACTAGATGCCAGTACCTTGATCTTGGACTTTCCAGCCTCCAGGACTCTGAGAAAATAAAATTCTGATCTTTGTAATTTATCCAGTCTGTGGTGTTTTGTTATAGCAACACAAACAGTCAAAGACAACATCCTAAAGGGCAGTGTCTTCCAGCCAGCACCATTCAATTATTCTTTTGGACTGGCTACATCTAGGTAATGGGGTATATATCATTATCCCATTGCTACATCTTCTTTGTTACTAAATGGGTTTTGGAGTCTTGAGCAATATTAAACATAGCATCCAATAAGTGTTTGAATGGCAGTGGTTTTAGAGGCAATGTGAGAATAGCAAATCCATATCCAAAGTGTATACCAATTCCAGAAAGAATAAATCATTTCCCCTCCAAGGTGGAAGGTTTTGATACAGTCAACCTGACCCCAATTGGCTGGCTGATCTCCTTAAGTAATGGTGCCATATGGTGAGTTCAGTGTCATCCTCTACTGCTGGCATGGTGGAACTCAGCAATGCTATTACGAAGATAATCCTTGTTGACTATTGACTGTAGTCCTGGTTGTTGAGCCCATACATATTTCTTTTCTCTTCATTAGGGGACTACAGTTGATAGCCATTCTCATGAGAGATGCCTCGGGAACAAATTAGAGGAAATACAACGATAATCTTTTAGTACTTTTACACATGGTAATGACTACCAGTAGACACTAAAACAATCATAATCCAGCAAGGACAGGGTAAATAATAGTATAGACCCTTCTGGAATAGTTGTCTCTGTCACCCAAACAGAAAAATAAACTATACTAAATTCAGAGGATGAGGGGAATCAGGAGCGACTTGTGAAGGAGGGAGATGAATGTGAGTTACAGTCATAATGACAACATAGTGGACACTGTAGCAAATTTCACTAACCATCTTGCCTTAATCTTCTAGATCACAATTGGCCACTGTTCCCAACTTCCCTATTTGAAGAAAAATTAAAGTATGTTAATTTTCACAGGAAAAAAAATGAGAGGTACCATATTGGAGTATGGCAGCTTGGATCCCTGAATCACCAGCTGGAGAAGAGCTACTCACAAATCATTGGTATCTTCCTACTATTACATTAGTGAGTTACAAACTTCTACTGCATTTCAGCTATCATACACTTTCAAACCTAGTTATTGTAGCAGTCTGGTCTATTCTAATTAATATAAAAATAAGACAAAATAATTGTAGAAAAAAATTAAATGGAAAATATAACTATTTAATGGTTTCTCTTGAGCTAGACTTGAAATGGTCCTTGTTTTTTGTTTTAGTGTTGCCAGAGATGTAAAATAGAATCTCACAAAAATATTCAAGCTGGTGGATGATTCCAAATTAGGCAACTAGGTTGTGTGTCTGGAATTCAAACCATATAAGTCCTCCCTGCCCACCTTTCATCCTATCCTCTAGAGCAGAGCCTGTTTCTCACGTATTGTGCCATAAGTCAATATCAATCAAATCAATTTTTATTACCCTGAAAGCACCTATGGAAATACTACCTTTTTTAAAGTTAAATATGAGCACACTGCTCCATGCTCTTTTACTGATATTTAGAACTGTACAAACCTATATTCTTTACATTTGTGGGAAATTATTATATTGTAGATGAGCCTAAAATATTCTGTGAATCAAAACTCACTATAACAAGTTGTAAAGAGCAGCTTTAGTTGAAAGTGAATACATGAAACTAGCAGGCCAAACACTCAAAGCAAGAAGAATAATAACTAAGTGACCACAAAGGAAATTTTTAAAATCACATGCCTGGCTTTTGCAGGTGGAGAAAGTTGTCTTGCCCAAAGGAAGCGGTTACTAGACCAGAGTGTAACCAAATATGGGGTGCTGCTTTAAAAAAAAAAAAGATTCACAGAAGTTGTGCTTACGTTAAACCACTAAATACTTTCCTCTCCAGCCAGTGAGAAGGAGTGAAGCAGCATCACTTGTCTCTGGCAAACTAAGCCAATAAGTCTGTTACAGAAAAAAAATCACTTAAAAGAGCAATAAACATAGAAAATATCAAAGCTGTCTACTAGTCATGTGTGCAATCCACAGAAAAGAATAGAAGTTTATGTAAGAAGAGAAAAGTTTGATAAATAAAAGTACCACATTCTTGAACAGGACAATTTGTGTCAATTTTCCAAACAAAATACATAGACTTCATGATGCTTTAATCTAAATATCAGTAAGATAGTTTTTTTAACAAAAAGTTTCTAATTTTTTTCAAGAGTAACAAATATACAAAATAGCTATTGATAAAAATGAGGGGGAGTTGCTCTAGTAGATGCTTACAAATAATTATAAAGCTAAACAATTAAAACATGTTTATACTACCACCAAAAAAAAAAAAAGACTACTGTGGAACAACATCTGCACAGAAGCAGATCCAAATTTATGTTATGATTAATGAGATTGAAATTGTATTTACAACAGTCCCCCCTTATTCACAGGGAATACATTGCAAGATCCCACAGTGGATGCCTGAGGCCACGAATTGTACCAAACCCTATATGTACTGTGTGTTTTCATACCTATGATAAAGTATAATTTATAAATTATTCACAGTCATAGATAAACAAAAACTAATAATAAAATAGAACAATTATAACAATGTATGGTGATAAAAGTTATGTAAATGGCGTCCCTCTCTCTTTCTCAAAATGTCTTATTGTACTATACTTACCTATTTTCAAACTGATTAACCACAGATAACTGAAACTATGGAAAGTGAAACCATGGATAAGGTGAGACTACTGTGTTATATTTCCAGAAGCTGCTAAACCTTTGAGAAAATTTTGGGGTGGGAGATAAACATATTTTGAAGAAGCTTCCAGTGTTATAGTTTATATTCTTCATTTCTTTGAGGCACAGAAGAACCCACTCCACTCTTTTGGAGTCAATCCAGGTTTGTGGGGTAAAGGACTGTAGCTAATGAGATTGGAAGTCGGTGAGATATAAGGGGTTAGGAAGCAAGTTTTTGAAATATACTTGAACAGCATGGCACCTACATGGAATGGAAGAGAAAGCAGCATGGTAGTGAGGAAACTGGTGAGTGAAGACATTCTCAGGTGAAATTTTTAGGAGAAGAAGCTATTTTAAAGAATTTTAAACAATTTTCCTTGGTATTAGAAACACAATTTTAATTCAGTGTTTTTCAAGAGATTGCGATAATGGTTTGAAGTGTTTTAAATGGTGCACTGAGAAGTTCACTCTTGCTTGTTAAAGAATGCCACATTACAACTGCTTTCAAGAACAGAACAAGTTATCCTAAATTTATGTTGGATAAATTTTAAAAATGTAGTACATAATAAAAGTAGACTTTTAATTCAGTGGAATGAAGGAAATTTACTAAAAATTATATTGGGTCTATTGGTTATTTAGTAGGAAAATAAAAGGAGCCCATACATACACACATACAGAGATGATATTGAGATAGATTAAAAGTTTAAATGTAAATCAAGAAGGAACTCAAAATATAAAAAAGTATGTTAATATTTGTTTTATTAAAAAGTGGTGGAATGATTTAAAGTAACATAAAAGAAAAACCATACAGAAAAACGTTGTTAGACTATATTTTTAAATCATCATAAATACAATCACAATTTAAATGAAAAATCAAGAATTAATATGTGAAATGTATATCAGTTTTTAAGCATTGCACTATGTTAAAAGAAAGTGCTTATGGTACAGTAGGTAAATCTTAAACCTTAAATGAGCAAAATATATTGTATTAGTTTTCTAACCACTGTCATAGGAAATTAGTACAAATGCAGAAGCTTAGAACAAAACCCATTTATTATATCAGTTTTCTAATTCGGAAGTCTAGGAGCTCAACTGGACTTTCTGCTTAGGACATCACAAGACCCAAGTCACAGAGACATTGTCATTCTCATCTGAGTTTTGGGTCCTCTTCCAAGCTCACTGCCTCTTGGCAGAATTCATTTTCACATATGACTGAGGTCCACATTTTCAAGCTGGCTGTCAGCCAGCACTCACTATCAGCTCCTACTGGCCACTCTCAGGTCCTTGCCACATGACCCTTTCCATCTTCAAAGTCAGCAAGAGATAATGTTTCTCACGTCCAATCTCCCTCTTTAGGAAAAGTTCAGTCCCTTTTAAAGCTCACCTGATGAGGTCATGCTCACCCACAAAATCTCCCTTTTGTAAGCCCAACTATGGTCAACACATCATCCAGTCACAGTAGTGATTATTCCATCATATTTGCAGGTTCTACCCACAGTCAAAGCAAATGAGTTTTAGAAGGCATGTGCAACAGGAGATGATAGGTATTCTTAGGGGCCATCCTCAAATTTTATTTGCCATATTTACCCCTCTGACTACCAGTAATTCAGGTCCTTCTCAAACGGAAAATATATTAACCCCTTCCCAAAGTCTCTGCAAAATCTCATCCAATTACAGCCTCAGGTCAAGTCTAACATCCTATCTAAATCTTGCTGGTTCAAAGACCAATCTCTCAGCGCCTTCATACCAATTACAGGACCTGGAGGTGTGAGACTCAGGAACTTGACAGAATGTCCAGTTATAACTGCTGACAGAGTCATGAAATGGGTTTATTAATATCTTATCCAGGGGACCAAGTACGTAAATGTCATTGAATCCCTGGGGATAGAGACAGGGAAGAATAGGAATCTGATGAAATTTATAGTCATTTAACTATAAAGGCCAGGTGCTGTTTTTTTCTACAACTAACTTTGCTGGCAGGTCATTGAGAAGACACACCTAAGGGAATAATTAATTATACCTACAGGACCCTTTCTTCACCAAGATAGAAATAAAAATGAAGTCATTAGTATTAGTGTCATCTGTACTCAACTTATTTATTTCATATACTTATATAATATATACCAGAATATTTTATAAAATTAATTTTGTCTCCAATGAATTTATATTCTAGATGTTGATTTCACTGTCTTAATCCATTTTCCATTGATTGTAATAGAATACTTGAAACTGAGTAATTTATAGAGAAACATTTCTTTTTTTTTTTTTTTTCTTTTTTGAAATGGAAGCTCACTTGCTCTGTTGCCCGGGCTGGAGTGCAGTGGCACAGTCTCAGCCCACTGCAATCTCCACTTCCCAGATTCAAAGTGATTCTCCTGACTCAGCATCCAGAGTAGCCTGAATAACAGGCATGTGCCACCACACCAACTAATTTTTGTATTGTTAGTAGAGATAGGGTTTCACCATGTTGGCCAGGCTGGTCTCAAACTCCTGACCTCAAGTGATCCATCCACTTTGGCCTCCCAAAATGCTGGGATTACAGGCATGAGCTACCATGCCTGGCCTAAAATTTATTTCTTCTAGTTCTGGAGACTGGGAAGTCCAAGAGCATGGTGCCAGCATCTTGTAAGTACCTTCTTGCTTGTGGGGACCCCTGCAGAGTTTTGATGCAGTTCAGGGCATCACATGACAAGGGGACAAAGAGGGTTAACTCAAGTATCTTTTTCTCTTATCAAGCCTTAATACTCCATCCTTATGACCTTGTCTAATCCTTTCAAAGGGTTCCTCCCCTGAAATATCATAGTCTGATTTTCCACCCTGTGAATACTGTTACAATGGGGGTTAAGTTTCAGCATGAGTTTTAGAGGGGACAAACATTTAAGCCATAGCATTTCACCCCTGCCCTCCCCCACAAAACTCATATCTTTCTTCTTTGCAAATACATTCATTCCATCCTCAGAGCTCTAAAGTCTTAACTTCTTCTGGTATCAACTCAGAAATCCAAAAAAAGGTCCTGTCTGTGAACCTGCGAAATTAAAACCAGTTACCTACCTCTAAGATATAATGCTGAGACAGGAGAAATAGGCCAGAAGAAAGGAGTTACAGGCCTCAAGGAAGTCCGAAACCCAACAGGAAAGACATTCAATTTTAAGGCTAGAAATAGTATCTTTTGAGTCCATGTCCTTCATCCTGAGCACACTGGGGGCAGGAGTTGGTCCCTCAAGACCTTTGGCAGTCCTGCCTCATGGGTTTGGTGGTTGCAGCCCACATGTAGCTGTTCTCATGTATTAGAGTCAGGCGCCTTGTCTTTTCCAGCCTCTCATTGCATGTTGGTAGTTCTCCAGTTCTGGAGTCTCGGTGGCAGTCCTGCTGAAGCATTGTCATTGTCTGGGGTAATACATGAGGTTCACTGTCCCAGAGCCATGGAAAACTAGGACACGGACACACCAGAGTGAGGTTAGGAGTGCAAGTTTAATAGGTGAAAGAAAGAGAAAAGCTCTCTGAGCAGAGGGTCTTGGGAAAAATGGTTAGCCAGTTTCGTGGTGAAATGCATGGGGTTTTATAGACTAGCTTGAAAAGGTGGTGTCTGATTTACATAGGGCATAAAAGATTCGTCGGACCAGATGTGCCATTTGCATAGCGCATGAAGAAGCTGGCTGCCCCACCCTAATTTCTTTTATGCAGATGGGTTCTCTACCTGGCTGGTGCCATGTTGCCTCCTTTTTACTCTAAATGTGGTGACAAAGAAAAGGGAAGATGGAGCCTCTACATTGAACACGCCTTTTCTATTGGCACCGCTGCCAGCATTAACCCATGCAAGCTTCCAGCTTCCTTATCTATGTCTGCAGCTCTATTTTCTGGTTGCTTTTTGTTAGAAAAGAAATGATTTTGAGGCTGTGTTTTGTTAAAAGGGAAACCCTGCTGAGAACCCTCTTACCCTCACTGTCTAAATGATTTTTTTTCTTTTTTGAGTTAGAGTCTCACCCTGTCGCCCAGGCTGGAGTGCAGTGGTGCAATCTCAGCTCACTGCAACCTCCACCTCCAGGGTTCAAGCAATTCTCCTGTCTCAGTCTCCCAGGCTCCTGAGTAACTGGGATTACAGGTGTGCACCACCACGCTCGACTAATTTTTGTATTTTTAGTAGAGACAGGGTTTTGCCATGTTGGCCAGGCTGGTCTCAAACTCCTGACCTTGTGATCCACCCACTTGGGCCTCCCAAAGTGCTGGGATTACAGGTGTGAGCCACGGTGCCCAGCCTCTGCCTAAATAATTTTTTTAGCTCCTTTATCATATTTGCCCTCTCAGGAGTGGTAAACCTAACTGCTGTTAGGGGACATTGGACAATTACTCTTTCTGGCTACTTCCTGCTATAAAGGGGCATCATGTGGGGAATAGCAGCCAGGGCTCCTCCTGGGGTTGATATAAGGGTCCTCAAAAGAATGGCATGTCCATGTGTGGTTCCATCTGCAGCACCGTTTGGAATTTAATAGCTTCTAGGAGAGAAGAGATAAATTTTACAAGAAAGTTTAGAACACAGGGTTCGAAAATGAATATTGAGATTACCATTATTAGTGGGGGTGCTATACGCCACAACCATGAGAGTGGAGTTTGTTTGACACCTCCTAGCTGGTTCAATGAGTTGTAATACTGGTTTGCCTCTACCAGATGTTGCTGTAGTTTACCGGAAACGTTAATATAAAAGTAATATTCTTTTTAGGATGAGTGGTATTGTATTGGGTGGCTAGAGTAACTTTAGCGTTAACTTTGGCTAAATTTTCCCTGTAATTATTAATCCTTTTACAACTTACATAGAACATCTATGACATGCTTCAACTTTCTGACTTGTCCTAAACATCCCTCTTTTTAAACAACCAACTGTTTTCTTTAGGACAAGAATTTACTGTACAAGATCCTTTCTTATATAAAATCTATTTTCTTTATAACCTTCTTTGCATAGCTAGGGTCCACGGTTGATATCATAGGAACTAAAAGGTTTGACATCTTACCAAAGCCAAGGAAAAATTCTAGCAGACTCAGTAATAGTAAAACTTTCATGGTTACTTCTTGTTGGTAACTATTATCCTTGCTCTAAGGATAATAATTAAGCAAAATACTATGGCAATTGAGATTCTTTGTCCAATATTCCACTGTGGCGGTGCTACCATATATAGTCCTACTGCAAACAGTAGAGTGAGTGTAACAGTTCCTGTAAGGGTGGTGTAGTAGATAATTTTCATCTAAAATTTTACTCACCAAGATATAGAATTTCCCTTTGGGGGGTCTATGAAGTTATAAATGTAATCCCATGGATAATCAAAATCTCGCTGCAAATATGCATTAAAAAGAAGTTCTAATATCTGGTGATGAGTCTCAAGAGGAAAAGTAGAAATGGCTGAAAGCATCTGGTAAGGTAGGGATTGGACTGAGTAGGATGAGTAGCCTTCAGTCATTTATTTAACTTTTATGATTTTTAGCTTAAGATCTCCTATTTCTTCTCGTTGATATCCAGGATGTTTCTCTAGGCTGTCAGGGGTTGCTTCCTCATCCTTCCAGGCTTTGACTCAAGTGTGATGTATCCAGCAGTTAATACCTGTAACTTTTACAACCAAGGTGGTTGAAAGGAGAATGGTGTAAGGCCCTTCCTAGTTTGAGCTTAGGGAAGGAGAGGGAGAAAGGGAAGCTTTTACCAATACCAAATACAGGACTCCTCCACAGTAACAGCAGTTTGAGTTCCTGGAGCTGGGAGTTTGAGTCACAGGACCCATCAGTCTTGTCAGACCATTTGTGAGACTGGTTCTGAACCTGGTGACCTCCATCTCTGGGGGCAGTCCGATCTCCAGTGGTCCCCACCACAGGTTGGACAGGGGACCACATATAAACAGTGCGCCAGAAATCTGTTTTTATGAATAAAACTTTATTAGAACACAGCCGTATTATTTTAATTATACATTGTCTATGGCAGCTTTAGCTCTACAATAACAGAACTGAATAATTGTGAAAGAAACTGTATAACCTGAAAACCTAAAATATTTTCTATCGATCTTGAAGAAAAATTTGCTGACCTCTGATCTAGGCAATCAACAAAACAATAAGATGATTTATAACATTTGGTGATTTTCACAGTGTAATCCTCCCACTGTAGCCAATTGCAAGTTATCAATCTGCTCTCAATGAATGCAGAGTTGGGAAGAGATATGCAGTACATCACCCTTAAGCAACATTTCCAATACACATTACAATAGATGCAAATGACCTCAAGAGCTAGAACGATTATAACATATGGCAAAATAATTAAGAAGCAATGAGTTTTTAATATGTGTCTCTTTTATTTTTAACATTAATTATAAGTTTATACAATTTAATTTTTAATAATGGCTATGCTTAACAACTGATTTGAAAATTCATAGAACAATTGACTCTCGCAAGTTTGTAGGAGCTGGCTCCAGCATATCACTGCATGTATGCTTGGAATAATTCTAGTTTCTTTAGTGTGTTGTATCCTCTTCCAGAATCTTTGTGAAATACTATGTTTCAGCTTCCACTCACAGCTGTAGCTGGGATTTCCCTCTTTGTTTTTTATATCTACAGATCTTCCTTCTTGAATCTTTAGCTTTTCTATGTATTTTATTGTGATAATTTTCTAGCATTTTATGTCTTTAGTGTAGATAGAGGTATTCCCCAAAAGATCTCATGTTGTAATATTGATGGGTAGCCCGATTTCTTGCATTTCTACCACTCATTCCCCACTCTAAAAATTAAATTCGTGTTGTTGCAGAAAATACCTGGTTCTTGTCACACAACCAGGAAAATCTAGGCACAAGGACACATTGAAAAGTGAGTAGAACAGGGTTTATTGGGTGAAAAGGAAAAAAAGAAAGAGGAACTCTCCGCAAAGCCAGAGGGAGCCACAGGGGAGCGGGACCCCACCTTACAGACTGAACAGCAGGCCACCACACAGGAACTAAAGAGGTCAGGCTCTTCCCCTCTGCACAAAGTGGGAACTTCCCATGGCTCCACCCCATGCTCCCAGTGCTCAGGTGGGTGGGAGATTCTCTAGGGACCTCCTGCTTATCTGCCTCTTGCATCTGTCTGTGTTTTATACCTCACCCTGAAGGGATAAAATTGTTATTGAACACTATAGATAGAAGTTATTGGTGTTTTCTGACATGGCCTCATGATTGGTTGCAGGTATTAGGATTTCATGCTTCTATCAAGGGACAACTACTCAAGTTTTGGCCCTGACAGCAAGTGGGACATTTTGGAAGGAGGAAAGTAGTTGGAAGTCGAGTTTAAATTTGTATCAGTCAGGTTTCTGGCAAGAAAAGGATGGCAAATTCAAATTTGCTAATTTGAGGAGAGTTTTAATAAAAATTCTATTTACAAAGCTATGATCATCAGACCATTGGCAAACAATAGGGACAGAGAGGTAACCTGGGCTAGGGCAAGCAGGTAACAGGAGTCCTGTTACAACCTCAAGCCTGACGAGATGAGGGAAGAAAGTGATGAGGGGTCCCTGCAGTCAGAGAGTGCTGTGCCGAGAGAGTCATCTAACAGCATATGTGACCCTCTGGTTGAATAAAACTGCCAGCCTTCTATGACCTGCCCATGGAGTGTGGAGAAAATTAGCCCACTTCCTTCCTTTCCTCTGATCCCCTGATTATGCTCTTCATTGCTTATATCAAACTAGAAGCCAGGAGGTAATCCATACAGGTCAGCTGCTGCTAGGAGCACAGAGCAAGGAAGAGAAGAATGGAAAATAAATATAAAGGACTAAATGGAAGAACTGTGGTTGGGATCGGGGAGCATGGAAACTAGGAGAAAAATGATCACAGGTTGGAAGGGGAGAGTCAGGTGTTGTAAACTCAAATCCATCAGTTGAATGGTTTTTCCTATTTTTGGAAGTTCAAAATCAAGAGTGATTTGGGAAGGAAGCTTATCATGCACTGACTGGACTTTAGGACTATGTGTATTAAAATAAAAGTCATGGCTGTTTGTACAGAGTCAAATGTACCCCAATATCCTTTCCCTTTCCCCTTCTTTCCATCATCTTTTTTTTCTCTCCTCCTCCTTCTCCTTCTTCTCTTTCTCTCCTGCATATACATCTAAGCTGCAAAGATTTTGAATGACCCTAATGCTTGTTTCATTCCTCATTGTCATCATTGGTCCAAGCTTATTTTTCTATTTTAATTTTAATTTTATTTTTTTTTAAATAGAGTCTTGCTCAATCACCCAGGCTGGAATGCAGTGGCGCAATCTTGGCTCACTGCAATCTCCATCTCTCAGGTTCAAGCGATTCTCCTGCCTCAGTCTCCTGAGTAGCTGGGATTACAGGTGCATGCCACCATGCCATGGTAATTTTTGTATTTTTTTAGTGGAGATAAGGTTTCACTATGTTGGCCAGGCTGGTCTCAAACTCCTGACTTCAGGTGATTCACCCGCCTTGCCTCCCAAAGTGCTGGGATTACAGTTGTGAGCCACCTCACCAGGCCAGTTTATTATTTTTAATTTGTTTTCTGTTTGTTTTCGGTAATGTAATAGGCACTGGTGAATCTACCACCTGGCACGTAGATGAGAACATGGACAATAGCTTTGTAATATATTCAACTCTATTCGGTCAAGCTTACTAATTGTGTTATTTAGTTTTTTTTACATTAAATATATATTTTTTTTATTTGCCAATTATACCTCAATAAAGCTGGAGAAAATATCTCCTTCATAAACCATAAAGACAAGAGTCTGAAAGAATTACTATTTTTTAGAAGGTGAACACATTTCCTTCTCCTTTTTATTTATTATACTTTAAGTTCTAGGGTACATGTGCACAACGTGCAGATTCGTTACATATGTATACATGTGCCACGTTGGTGTGCTGCACCCATTAACTCGTTATTTACATTAGGTATATCTCCTAATGCTATCCCTCCCCGCTTCCCCCACCCCACGACAGGCCCCAGTGTGTGATGTTCCCCTTCCTGTGTCCAACTGTTCTTGTTGTTCAATTCCCACCTATGAGTGAGAACATGCGGTGTTTGGCTTTTTGTCCTTGCAGTAGTTTGCTGAGAGTGATGGTTTCCAGCTTCATCTATGTCCCTACAAAGGACATGAACTCATCTTTTTTTATGGCTGCATAGTATTCCATGGTGTATATTTCTTAATCCAGTCTATCACTGATGGACTTTTGGGTTGGTTCCAAGTCTTTGCTATTGTGAATAGTGCCGCAATAAACATACGTGTGCATGTGTCTTTATAGCAGCATGATTTATAGTACTTTGGGTATATACCCAGTAATGGGGTGGCCGGGTCAAATGGTATTTCTAGTTCTAGATCCTTGAGGAATCTCCACACTGTCTTCCACAATGGTTGAACTAGTTGACAGTCCCACCAACAGTGTAAAAGCGTTCCTATTTCTCCACATCCTCTCTAGCATCTGTTGTTTCCTGACTTTTTAGTGATCGCCATTCTAACTGGTGTGAGATGGTATCTCATTGTGGTTTTGATTTGCATTTCTCTGATGGCCAGTGATGATGAGCATTTTTTTCATGTGTCTGTTGGCTGCATAAATGTCTTCTTTTGAGAAGTGTCTGTTCATATCCTTCCCTCACTTTGGTGGGTTGTTTGGTTTTTTTCTTGTAAGTTTGTTTGAGTTCTTTGTAGATATTAGCCCTTTGTCAGATGAGTAGATTGCAAAAATTTTCTCCCATTCTGTAGGTTGCTGGTTCACTCTGATGGTAGTTTCTTTTGCTGTGCAGAAGCTCTTTAGTTTAATTAGATCCCATTTGTCAATTTTGGCTTTTGTTGCCATTGCTTTTGGTGTTTTAGACATGAAGTCCTTGCCCATGTCTATGTGCTGAATGGTATTGCCTATGTTTTCTTCTAGGATTTTTATGATTTTAGGTCTAATATTTAAGTCTTTAATCCATCTCAAATTAATTTTTGTATAAGGTGTAAGGAAGGGATCCAGTTTCAGCTTTCCACATATGGCTACTCAGTTTTCCCAGCACCATTTATTAAATAGGGAATCCTTTCCCCATTTCTTGTTTTTTTTTTTTTTGGTTTTCTTTTCTTTGTTTTTGAGATGGAGTCTGGCTCTGTCGCCCAGGCTGGAGTGCAGTGGCCGGATCTCAGCTCACTGCAAGCTCTACCTCCCGGGTTTACGCCATTCTCCTGCCTCAGCCTCCTGAGTAGCTGGGACTACAGGCGCCCGCCACATCGCCCGGCTAGTTTTTTGTATTTTTTTTTAGTAGAGACAGGGTTTCAACGTGTTAGCCAGGATGGTCTCGATCTCCTGACTTCGTGATCCACCCATCTCGGCCTCCCAAACTGCTGGGATTACAGGCTTGAGCCACCGCGCCCGGCCCCTATTTCTTGTTTTTCTCAGGTTTGTCAAAGATCAGATGGCTGTAGATGTGTGGTATTATTTCTGAGGGCTCTGTTCTGTTCCATTGGTCTATATCTCTGTTTTGATACCAGTACCATGCTGTTTTGGTTACTGTAGCCTTGTAGTATAGTTTGAAGTCAGGTAGCATGATACTTCCAGCTTTGTTTTTTGGTTTAGGATTGTCTTGGCAATGAGGGCTCTTTTTTGATTCCATATGAACTTTGAAGTAGTTTTTTCCAGTTCTGTGAAGAAAGTCATTGGTAGCTTGATGAGGATGGCATTGAATCTATAAATTACCTTGGGCAGTATGGCTATTTTCACGATATTGAGTCTTCCTATCCATGAGCATGGAATGTTCTTCCATTTGTTTGTGTCCTCTTTTATTTCATTGAGCAGTGGTTTGTAGTTCTCCTTGAAGAGGTCCTTCACATCCCTTGTAAGTTGGATTCCTAGGTATTTTATTCTCTTTGAAGCAATTGTGAATGGGAGTTCACTCAATATTTGGCTCTCTGTTTGTCTGTTATTGGTGTATAAGAATGCTTGTGATTTTTGCACATTGATTTTGTATCCTGAGACTTTGCTGAAGTTGCTTATCAGCTTAAGGAGATTTGGGGCTGAGATGATGGGGTTTTCTAAATATACAATCATGTCATCTGCAAATAGGGAGAATTTGACTTCCTCTTTTCCTAATTGAATACGCTTTATTTCTTTCTCCTGCCTCATTGCCCTGATCAGAACTTCTACACTATGTTGAATAGGAGTGGTGAGAGAGGGCATCCCTGTCTTGTGCCAGTTTTCAAAGGGAATGCTTCCAGTTTTTGCCCATTCAGTATGATATTGACTGTGGGTTTGTCATAAATAGCTCTTATTATTTGGAGATATGTCCCATCAATACCTAATTTATTGAGAGTTTTTAGCATGAAGGGCTGTTGAATTTTGTCAAAGACCTTTTCTGCATCTCCTGAGATAATCATGTGTTTTTTGTCTTTGGTTCTATTTATATGCTGGATTATGTTTATTGATTTGTGTATATTGAACCAGCCTTGCATCCCAGGGTTGAAGCCCACTTGATCATGGTGGATAAACTTTTTGATGTGCTCTGGATTCTGTTTGCCAGTATTTTATTGATAATTTTTGCATCAATGTTCATTAGGGATATTGGTCTAAATTATCTTATTTTGTTGTGTCTCTGCCAGGCTTTGGTATCAGGATTGTTTAGATCTTTTATATTCTACTTTTGCCTTCTTGACTTATAAAGAACCCAAGAACATATATTAAAATATCATACTATAAACGGTAGATTTATTGCTTTCTACCTAAATATTATATTACTTTTGATTCATGTCTTTGAGGATATTTTATTAGATGCATATATATTTATAGTTGCTATGTTTTTCTTTTCTTTTCTTTTCTGTCTTTTTTTTGACAAAGTCTGGCTCTATCACCCAGGCTGGAGTGCAGTGGTGCAATCTCGTCTCATTGCAACCTACGCCTCCTGGACTCAGGAGATATATGGACCTTTATATTATGATGTTTTTCACTTTAATCTTTCCCATGATTTTACTGACTTTTTTATCCTGTTATCCCATGTCTAGAACCCATTCTAGCTTGTGTATCAGGCCTGGGTATGCTGCCTGGAAGATGGATGTATTTTGACTCCTAC
The DNA here is from genome assembly GCF_003255815.1 of Theropithecus gelada. Classification (NCBI taxonomy): domain Eukaryota; kingdom Metazoa; phylum Chordata; class Mammalia; order Primates; family Cercopithecidae; genus Theropithecus; species Theropithecus gelada. The sequence continues at coordinate 35,023,972 of NC_037671.1, forward strand.
TTTGGGATGTGTTTTCAGTCTCTTGTTAAGGTTTGGTTGTTCATTTCTGGCAACCTCCTTCACACAGGAAGCACCCAAACTCAGCCATTTGCAGATTTTGAAACATTGTTCTGGTTCTCTGCATATGGCCTGTCTCTGGACTCAATTCAACACCCGGTTTCCTCACTCAGACTATGTTACTTTAGACCCAACCTTTTAATATGGACTCCACGTCTGCTTGCATTTTTTCAAAGAAATCTCTAAAAGAAATTATCAATTTCTTTGAAATATTAACATGATAGATTCTTTTTAAATCGAGTAATTTATTGAAAATTATATGGGTGCTCTAAACCATACCCCCTGGATAATCTAACCTGTAAATAGTTTGAACAGAAGATCTTTTACAGTCAGAATAATGACACTAGTTAATACCAGAGGACTAATCTATGGGTAGATCATTTCAAAATTTACTCTAAGAGCTTAAAAGAAAATATATTTTGTAGGGAAAGAATATTTTTCCAAGATCCAATCAGTAGTGAAGGCATCCTAACAGTATCCAGGATCCTCACCTGTGAAGAAAAATGAACTAGGTAACAAATGAGAAGATTTACATACACTTAGTTCTTGCAGGAGGTAAGGAACTATCTGGGTATGGAACAGGTTGCTAGGCAAGATTGTGGTTGAAAAGAAAGGATAATGATAAAGGGGCTTTGCAGAAGCTCTGGTTAGAAGAAACAACTAATAGTAATGAATATGTATCTCTCCAACCAATGAGAAGCATATGATGAGGCAGAGTCACTTGTCTCGGGGAGCCCAAGCTACTAAGAAGCACAGATAAAATACATAGTAGCAGGGGGAGATGGGTGAGAGAATGTACGATAAATTACCATTCAAACTGCCAGTAGAAATATAAAGTTTCAAGGAATAAATTCCACAAAGAAATACAGTGTTTTAATTACAAAACTTTACCATGCAGCATAAAGACATAATGATTCAAGAGACGTGGCATGTTCAGAGATGGGAGTATAATTTTGGGCTTGTATTTTCAAACAAAATTCATATGACAATGAGAATTCAAACAGATTAGATTATTAAAACTAAATTTAATGAAGTTGGTAGCTATATTCTGGTTATGTACAAGAATGTATCCTTTTCTTAGGAAATATACTCTGAAGTACTTAAGGATAAACAGCTCTGATGTGTGCAATTTCAGAAAAAAAGATATATAAACACAAAATACTATTCTTATTGCAAGTTTTCTTTAAGTTTTACATTTTTACAACTAAAATGAAAAAATATACTTAAGGCTATAAAAATATTACCTCTATAAAATAAAAACAAGATGCAATGTAAAAAGAGACTGGACATAATGCAAAGATTCTCCTTTTTTTGTGTACTTGTATATCCAAAAAGGAAACTTTCCATTTTTCAGTTGGGAAGTAGAGCCAAGATGTAGGAGCAGCAGGGGAGTTAAGAATCAACAATTCAGTAAATGCTTTCAGTCAATTCCCATCTGTATTCAAAAAAAAAAAAAAAACTTTTTTTTTTTTGAGACAAAGTCTTGCTCTTGTCCCCCAGGTTGGAGTGCAATGGCACGATCACGGCTCACTGCAACTTCCGCCACCTGGGTTCAAGCGATTCTCCAGCCTGAGCCTCCTGAGTAGGTGGGATTACAGGTGCCTGCCACCATGCCCAGCTAATTTTTGTATTTTTAGTAGAGATGGGGTTTCACCATGTTGGCCAGGCTGGTCTCGAACTCCTGACCGCAGGTGATCTGCCCACCTCGGCCTCCCAAAGTGCTGGGATTACAGGCGTGAGCCACCACGCCCAGCCTCAAAATTTAAATAATTAGGTAACAAATTATAACACAATTATATACAGTCCTTCAAAACAATGTTTTAGAAAGATATTTAATGACAAAATAGAGTTGCTTACCATATGTTAAATTTAAAAGGAATTACAAATTAGCACATTCACTGTGATTTAAAACCTTTAAACCTGTTTATGTTTATATTTATATCTACATTTATACCTTTGAAGCCCTCCCCAAATCAACTGTCACCCAAGGTTCTAAAATACAATAAAAGTGATCTTGTTTTCTTCTGTTCTTGGTTATAATTCTTTTTTTTTTTTTTTTTTTTTTTTTTTTTTTTTTTTTTTTTTTTTGAGACGAAGTCTTGCTCTGTTGCCCAGGCTGGAGTGCAGTGGCAGGATCTCAGCTCACTGCAAGCTCCGCCTCCCGGGTTTACGCCATTCTCCTGCCTCAGCCTCCCGAGTAGCTGGGACTACAGGCGCCCGCCACCTCGCCCGGCTAGTTTTTTTTGTATTTTTAGTAGAGACGGGGTTTCACCATGTTAGCCACGATGATCTCGATCTCCTGACCTCGTGATCCGCCCGTCTCGGCCTCCCAAAGTGCTGGGATTACAGGCTTGAGCCACCGCGCAGTTATAATTCTAAGATGGTCTGACAAGTCTATTGTGATTGACTTTAAAAATGCAGGTGTTAAATTAAATCTGTATGTGGAACTATTGGTCTCAATGATATATGCATCTCTGGAAGTTGGGTACTCAACTTTATCTAATCGCTCCCTTTGTTCACCTCCACCAGGCTTGCAATGCCCTCTACAGTCCAGGCAACACATACACAGTTTTCAATCCCATTTGAACGGCTTCTGGGTCTCCCTATGCTGCCTAGGCTGGTTTCATGCTCCTGAGAGCAGGCAATCCTCCCACCTTGGCCTCCCAAATTGCTCAAGCATCTTCTCTGAACACAGTGGAATAAAACTAGAAATTAATAACAAGAGAAATTTGGGAAACTATAAAAATACATGGAAATTAAACAATACGCTCTTGAATGACCAGTGGATCAATGAAGAAATTAAGAGGGAAATTGAAACATTTATTGAAACAGATGACAATGAAAACACAATATGCCAAAACCCATGGGATACAGCAAAAGCAGTAATAAGACATAAGTTCATAGCTATAAGTGCCTACATCGGAAAAGAAGAAACTTTAAATTAGCAGTCTAATGTTGCATCTTAAAAACTACAAAAGCAAGAGGAAACCAAAGCAAAAATTAGTTGAAGAAAAGAAAAAGTGAAGATCAGAGTAGAAATAAATGAAATTGAAAAAAATACAAAAGTTCTATGAAACAAAAATTTCCTTTTTTGAAAAGTTAAATTGACAAACTTTTAGCCAGACAAACTAAGAAAAAAGAGAGAACATCCAAATAAATAAAATCATAAATGGAAAAGGAAGCATTACAACTGATACTGCAGAAATTCAAAGGATCATTAGTGGCTACTATGAGCAACTATATGCTATAAATTGGAAAATCTAGAAGAAATGGACAAATTTCTAGACACATGCAACCTACCAAGATTAAAATAGGAAATAACTCAAAACCTAAAAAGATCAATAACAAGTAACAAAATCAAAGTCACAATAAACAGCCTACCAGTAAATAAATCCTAGGACCTGATGGCTTCACTGCTGAATTCTACCAAACGTTCAAAGAAGAACTAATACCAATCCTACTTAAACTATTCCAAAAAATAGAGGAGGGAATACTTCTACAAGTATTTTATGAGGGAATACTTCTAAACTCATTCTACAAGACCAGTATTACCCTGATACCAAAACCAAAGACACATTAAAAAAAAATAAAAATAAATAAAAAAATAAAAAACCTGTAATGTCTCTGATGAATAGTGTTGCAAAAATCCCCAATAAAATATTAGTAAACTGAATTAAACAATACATCAGAAAGATCATTCATCACAACCAAGTGGGATTTATTGCTGGGATGCAAGGATAGTTCAACATACACAAATTAACATGATACGTCACATCAACACAATGAAGCATAAAAATCAGATGATCATTTTAATTGATGCTGAAAAAAGCATTTGATATAATTTAACATCACTTCATGTTAAAAATTCTCAAAAACTGGGGATATAAAGAACATACTTCAACATTGTAAAAGCCATATATGACAGACCCACAGCTAGTATCAGACTGAATGGGGAAAAACTGAAAGTCTTTTTTTTAAGATCTGGAACATGACAAGGATGCCACTGTCACCACTGTTATTCAACAGAGTACTGGAAGTCTTAGCTAGAGCAATTAGACAAGAGGAAGATATAAATGGCATCCAAATTTAAAAGGAAGAAGTCAAATTACCCTTGTTTGCAGAGGATATGATCTTATATTTAGAAAAACTTGAAGACTCCAGAAGAATACTATTAGAACTGATAAATTCAATAAAGTTGCAGGATACAAAATCAGCATACAAAATCAGTAGAATTTCTATATGCCAATAGTGAACAATGTGAAAAAGAAATTTAAAAAATAATTCTATTTAAAATAGCCACACACAAAATGAAATACCTAGGAATTAACTTGACCAAGGAAGTGAAAAATCTCATAATAAAAGAAATTGAAGAGGTCAGAAAAAGGAAACATGTTCTATGTTCATGGCTTGGAAGAATCAATAGTGTTAAAATGTCCATACTACCCAAAGAAATCTACAGATTCAATGCAATCTCTATCAAAAAACCAATGACATTTCTCACAGAAATGGAAAAAAAAATCTTAAAATTTATACAGAACCGGTCAGTGCAGTGGCTCATGCCTGTAATCCCAGCACTTTGGGAGGCTGACGCGAGTGGATCACAAGGTCAGGAGATCGAGACCTTCCTGGCTAACACAGTGAAACCCTGTATCTACTAAATATACAAAAAATTAGCCAAGCGTGGTGGTGGGCACCTGTAGTCCCTGCTACTGGGGAGGCTGAGGCAGGAGAATGGTGTGAACCTGGGAGGCGGAGCTTGCAGTGAGCCAAGATCACGCGCCACTGCTCTCCAGCCTGAGCAACAGAGCAAGACTCCATCTCAAAAAAAAAAAAATTATATGGAACCACAAGACTCAGAATGGCTAAAGCCATCCTAAGCAAAAAGAATAAAACTGGAAGAATCACATTACTGACTTCAAATTATGATACAGAGCTATGGTAACCAAGACAACATGGTACTGGCATAAAAACAGACATATAGACCAGTGGAATGGAGTAGAGAACCCAGAAGCAAATCCATACACCTACAGTGAACTCATTTTTGACAAAAGTGCCAAGAACATACACTGGGGAAAAGACAGTCTCTGCAATAAGTGGTGCTGGGAAAAGTGGATATTCATATGCAGAAAAATAAAACTAGACTCCTTTATCTCATCATACACAAAAATCAAATCAAAATGAATTAGAGACTTAAATCTAAGACCTCAAACCATGAAACCACTACAAGAAAACATTAGGGAAAATCTCCAGGACATTGGTCTAGGCAAAAATTTCCTGAGTGATACCCAATAAACACAGGCAACCAAAGCACAAATGGACAAATGGGATTACATCAAGTTAAAAAGCTTCTGAACGCAAAGGATACAATCAACAAAGTGAAGAGACAACCCACAGAATGGGAGAAAATATCTCCAATCTACCCATCTGACAAGGGATGAATAACCAGAATATATAAGGATTCAAACAACTCTCTATGAAAAAAACTAATAATCCAATCAAAAGATGGGCAAAATATTTGAATAGATGTTTCTCAAAATAAGACATACAAATGGCAAACAGGCATATGAAAATGTGCTCAACATCACTAATTATCACAGGAATGCAAATCAAAACTACAATGAGGTATCATCTCCCCCAGTTAAAAATGGCTTCTATCCAAAAGACAGGCAATAACAAATGCTGGCAAGGATGTGAAATAAAGAACACTTGGACACTATTGGTGGGAATGTAAATTAGTACAGCTACTATGGAGAACAGTTTGGAGGTTCTTCAAAAAACTAAAAATTGAGCTCTCATATGATCCAGCAGTCCCACTGCTGGGTATATACTGAAAAGAAAAAAGAAGTCAGTATATCAAAGAGATATCTACACTCCTATTTTTGTTGCAGCACTGTTTACAATAGCTAAGATTTGGAAGCAACCTAAGTATCCATCAACAGTTAAATGGATAAAGAAAATGTGGTACACATACATAGTGGAGTACTATTCAGCCATAAAATAGAATGAGATCCAGTCATTTGCAACAACAGGCATGGCAGTTCCATAAGTGAAATAAGCTAGGCACAGAAAGACAAACATCGCATGTTCTTAGTTATTTGTGGGATCTAAAAATTAAAATGATTGGATTTATGAACATAGAGAGTAGAAGGATGATTACCAGAGGTTGGAAAAGTAGTGGGGGATCAGGGAGGGAGGGATACAGGGATGGTTAATGGGTAAAAAAATGGAAAGAATTAACAAGATCTACTATTTGATAGTACAACACAGTGACTAGAGTAAATAGTAACTATACATTTAAAATAACTTCAAGAGTATAACTGGACTGTTTGCAACTCAATGGATAAATGCTTGAGGGTATGGATGCCCATTCTTCATGATTTACTGATTTCACATTGCATCCTTTTTTCAAAACATCTCATGTACCTCATAAATATATACACTTACTATATGCCCACAAATATTAATAATAAACACAATTTAAACAAATTAGAGCCCATACATCCCATATACATACTTCCCGTATTAAATCCCAAACATCTCATATAAACATTTTATTATTTGAAATTCGTGGCCATGGACTATGGTATACTTCCATTTAATTTCTTCACCAACTCTATCCAAAAACAAAAAAATACCCTTTAATCCCCATGGCACAGATCTTTGTTAATCATATCTGCTCATGGACTCAACAAGCAGTAATTGAGTCCACTGACTGCATTTCCGAAATCCACACTCATGATCTTCATCTGTATGTTAAATAAATCAGAGCCATCATGAGAGCATGTCTTTATGGGGAACACAAGTGCCTGAGTTAGATTCATCAAAAAGATAAAATTTGTTATCATAACAAAGGGCTAACTCACAGAAGCCAAAGAAGTTATGTAAAAGGATTGATCTAAGGATAGTACACTGTGTTATACAAGAAATCCTCTGTTTATTTCTTATCTCTAATTTTCTCTGCCTGTCATCTTCATTCTTTTACATATCTCTGCTTTCAAATTCACACAGTACAAAATGGTCCCTGCCAAGATGTTCTCAGTTCATCTCTCCTTTTTCCTAGGCATCATCTTATAGATTTAAATGGAATCCACCTGTCTTGATTCCAGATTCCTATGGGGAGGGCTTCTTTTCCTAGACCAGTCAGATGCTTACTGTGCACCAGTAAAGTGTTACCAGGGGATGAGTTCACATTACAGTACATGAGCATAGTTAATCCTGATGTGAGCTTATGGAGGGGATGAGGGAGTGGTGCAGGTGATACACAAAGGATCTGCTGGTCTGCACATCAGACTCAATAGTCTCTACTACAAGGAGACAGGATATAAGCCCAGTCTGCCTGCTTTGTTCTTTGACAGTACATTTCATTCAAAATAAGTACAAATGCAAAAATCTGTGGTAGTAAATCTACTGCACTATTCTTATGTCTGACACTAATAACCCAAGAACAACTATAATAAAATATTTCTGATTTTGAAATTAGCCTGCCATGGCTTGCATGGAAATTTACTACTGGTAAGCCCCTGTTTCTCTATCCCCTTACTCAGCTTTCTTCATTTGTATCGTCATAGCAAGAATCACCACCTAATACTGCATATCTGTTTATCATGTGGTTATTTTTTCTTTCCTGCTAGAATTAAAGCTCATAAAGTAGGGACGTTTTAACCTTGTTGACTATTTTATCTGGAATAGTACATAGCACTTACTAGGAGCTAAATAATTATTTGACAAATGAATGGATACATTAATTGATGAATTTGATGTGCAAATCTAGGCTGCTTTCATTTATATAAACCCCTGTTTTCCACTAGTCACATACTGTGCCTGCTACATGTAGAGAACCATTATTCAGGACTTCTGTTCTGCTCTAAATACTTCGATCTTTTCACAATCAGGGATCTTCAATTTCTCCACTTGGTGTTTTGCTCAACAAATGAAAGTGCCTTTGAATATTCACACTTGGTCTTCCAAAGCCACATCAGCTTTTAGAACAATGTTTCTAGACAATTTATTAGTAACCCTTCAAAGATGTGCCCTCCAATTTTTATGAATGTGTAATTATATTTAAACTGAAGTGACATAATGTTTTTGTGTCAAATATTGTAGACGATGTTGACCATCTTTGCATATGCTATTTTCCATTTGAGTTCTTCTGTGAATTGCCTGTTCACCTACTTTCCAATATTGCTATTAGGTTATTTAACTCTTTCTTATTGATGTGAGTAGTACTTTATTTCTTCCCTTGTGTAATATATGTATTTAAAATATCTAAATATATTTCATGACTATGTTGTCCAACTTTTGTAATACATATTAACAAATATCTACCTGTTATATCCATTTTTAAGAAATACATAAAATGTAATAATTTGTACTTTTCTCATCCTTCTTTGCTTTTCTAAATAGTATTTTTGCATTTCAACTTTTTTTACAGTTTAAATATAATATACTTAAGTGTGGGTTGTTTTGTTTTTTAATCCTGCTTGGTGTTCTCTGAGATTTGTAATCTGTGATTCGTTGTCTCTTATTAATTTTGGCAAGTTCTCACCTGGTTTCTACAACATCAGACTCTTGCAGCTTCCTCAGCACCCAGCTTTTGCAGGGTAGGGCAGCCAACAACACCCACAGCTTCGTCAGTCAGGCACATCCCCTTTAGCAGTCTTACAGCGGAGAGTGACCACCACCACCCCACTTCCACGAACCCTACAGGAACAGCTTTCCCCAACACCCTAGAGGAAGGATTTCTGACAAGTCCCAGAGGATGGATTCCGGCAAACTCCTGCTGGAGCAGCAGCACAACAGCTACCTCTCTGCCATTCACTGAGCCGTGGACATGCCTCCCTAACAAGGTCTGACCTCATTCTTGGAAAGAAAACTGGAGAAGGCTCCTTTTTGGGTGCTCTATCTTAACCTAGGTGATGGGTTAATATTGAGTGTCAACTTGATTGAATCGAAAGATGCAAAGTATTGTTCCTGAGTGTGTCTGTAAAGGTGTTGCCAAAGGAGATGAACATTTGAGTCAGTGGACTGGGAGAGGCAAGACCCACCCTCAACTGGGTGGGCACCATCTAATCAGCTGCCAGCACCACTGGGATAAAAACAGGCAGAGGACCACAGAAGGACTAGACCAGCTGTCTTCCACCCTTCATCTTTCTCGCTTACCAGGGGCTCTCAGACCTTGGACCACAGACTGAAAGCTGCACTGTCAGCTTTCCTACTTTTGAGGTTTTGGGACGCACACTGGCTTCCTTGCTCCTCAGATTGCAGATGGTCTCTTGTGGGACTTCACCTTGTGATCATATGAGTCAATACGCCTTAATAAACTCCCCTTTACACATGTATCTATCCTATTAGTTCTATCCCTCTAGAGAACCCTGACTAATACACTAGGGAAGTAGCCATTTCATATTATATTATATTATACACTATTATATCTGCGACTGCTATATTATTTAGAGTTCTCTTTACTTTCTAGCCAATCTCTCATTACTCAAATCCTTTGTTACAGTTCATATTTCTTTATATTGATCTTTCTCATTTCACATTACTGTGTGTTTTCCTCTCTCCTGACTAGACCCAGACTTATAAATCCATAAAATTTCATTCAGGCATGAATCTAGAATAAAAATGATTCTCAGACATGCAAAGATTAGAAAAATTTGCTTCTCGTGTGTCCTTTTTTGGATACTAACAGAAGGTGTGTTGTAGCAAAATTAGGTAGTCAAAGCAAGTAAGAGGAAGATATCAGATACCTGAAACAGTGTCTTCTACCAAAGAAAACAATGAAGAGAATCCCAAGATGACATCTGTTCAGCAATCCTGGAAATCTTCTTTTTAGATTGAAACTAGAGAACTAAGGGCACCGGGAAGTGGACAAACATGATAAATATGATCCCATAAATTTTACAATATTTTTGAGATATTCAAAATATCTGAGGATGTGATTAAAAAGTAGATTATATATATGAGGGAAAAGAAATTGCAAATAGAACCTTCATAAAAATTAAAAGATGACCAACAAAGGAAATATATTCTCAATAGTGAGCATGAACGTGGTTAAAAAATACATGGTTACAAACAAACCATAAATACTATCAGGTATGAAAATATTAAATATAAATTATAAATGCCAGAAGTTGGGATATGAAATAGTTTGGAAAAAAAGTAGAATACGAAAGAATAGGGTTAGCAGTATCTTCATCTACAAGGAGAAAACTCAAGATATCTTGAATATAACTGATAGAGTAATAGAGTACTGTGTTTAAAAATGCAAGGATTGCCTACAGAGGAACTAAACATAGTAAGATGATTAAATCACAAGAAAAATGTCAGAGACATAATTGTTGGTGGTCTAAATTATCTGGTTTCATAACAGGAAGTCAATGGATGTCTAAATTAATACCCCCACATACACAAAGATACGCATATTACTGTTAAAAGTCATTGAGTTGGGGATAATGTCAGTGGAGGAAAGGAATGGCATGAAGCGTTCTTGTTTTCATTAAAGTACATCTCTATTGTTTAACCTTCAAACTATATACTGGTATCCTGATAAATTTAAAATAGTAATTGTAAATTAAAATATCATTCTTACTGAAATATCAAGAATGCTGAGATGGTGGCAGAATGGTCAATGTGAAAAAGCATAGTGGCTTGCATTAGAATGACAGCAGTGAAGTTTGGTGTAAGCATATAATTTTATAGTGCCAAACTCTTACGTGTGAAAGCGTGTAAAAGACTGAGCTCCTCAGTTCTCAAACAAAAGCAGACTTTAACTCTTGCTCTAGTTACGCTTCTCTGCTTCTCAAACATCCAAAATCGCATCTCGATTGCATCATATTCTGAACACATGGAAGGATGAGTACGGGAAATAAGAGTGGCTGGGTTACCACCCTCAAGGAATCCTGACCTCTCAAATCCAGACCTGCCAAGGGTCAAGGAAGAAAGGGAAAAGCGGCAGCTCCCTTGAATTTCTAAAGTGTAATGTCCCCACCTACTCGTGTACATGACCTGATTAACATCCCTACAGCTGTCCATGTCCTCCTAAAATAAGAACCTTGAACTTCTTCCAGTAGTAGAATCCGTGTCCTTTAGCACAGTTCTACACCAAAAGATAAATAAAATATTAATCCAAAAATTTTACAATGCAATGAAGGTGTGGGAATGAGAATTTTAAAACATGCCACACAAGGTTCGTTTTAAAATAACACCATCGTTAGCATTCCCTTTCCCTAGTATCTATCTACTCTCACAGCTTCTGCTCAGATTGTCTTCTCTCCATTGTCTCTTCCATCTCCCTGTACAAATCTCCTCTCTTAAACTGTCTTTCCTGTCAACACCCTGCTTCCCCATGTGTTAAGTTGGCAGCCCTTTTTCCCTCTCATTGTTTTCTGGCTTCTGATATTTCAGATAAGAAATCTGATTCCAGTCTGGTTCTTGTCTTTCTATGTGTAAACTGTGTATTTCCTTCTTGGAAGCCATTAGATCATTTTTATTACCATTTTATTTTCTGATTTTGGAGTAAAAATTTTCATCCCTATAGCTACATAACTATTTGTATATTTTCATGATTCCACTTGATTCCTTTCAATTGCATGAATCTTATCTAGCCAGAGACTAAAGTCTTCCTTACCTTCAGAAAAAAAAAAAAAAAAATCTTCGATTTTTTTTATTGTATCCTATATCCTTTCGATTTTTCTGGAACACCTATTATACAGCAGTTGGAGATGGCTGTATAGAACTTTCTCAACATATTTTCACAATTTTATGTGTTCCAAGGTAGTTAAAACAGGAATCCGGTTTCTTTTGTAGTCTCTTTCCCACCCTCCTATTTTTTTTTACGACTCAGAACCACTACTTGAACACTCTAATTGATAACTGCTTAGCTATTTCTCACCTGCTTTAAAGAGTGTTTCTTCATTATGCTCAACAATGAGAGCAATTTAAAATGAAACAATTTTAACCTGTCTTCTCAGAGACAAGTTCTGTTGGCTTCTTTTTTTCCTATGTATTATGTGTTGGTAAAATTTTCCAGTTTCTTTGCACATCTTGTAATTTTTGTTTGATACTGATATTTTAGATAATGTAATGTATTAGCTGAATTCGGATTCCGCAGTCCCTAAGAGTAAGTGCTCTTGCTGTTTGTTGTTTGTGTTAGCGACTTGCTAGGGCAAGTTCTTCGAAGTCTGTTTCCCCCTAGTATGCAGCCTATGGTCTCTCTGCTAAGGCTGCTTGATAATTTTTGTTTTCATTATTAAGCCTGATTTCCTAGGGTCACCCCGGTCATCATAGCTTAATGTCAGCCTATGATTGACGAAAAGTTCTGCTTAAACACCTTGAGTCAGTGAGGCTTCCACACTTTGCCATTGAAGTGAGTGTGACTTGGAAAACGCTTTCAAAGTTTCGGGACTTTACATGTATGTCCCAGTTTTTACCTTCTGCCTTCACATGGCCTTGTATTCAGCCAGGTCTCTCCTGAGCAGGCTTAACCAAGCTGATGCAGACAGCTTTCCACACCACTGGGGATAAATGAGATTTTAGCAAGGCGATTTTTGACTATCTCATTCTCTGGATCTCCCTGTTAAAATTCCTAACTGGCCTGCCATCATGACTTCAAGCTAGTTGAGATGTTAATTTTCCATAATTATTTGTCCTGAGATCTATGCTGTTTTCTGCAAAACACCAAGACATTATTTTAAGGGTGTGTGTGTGTGCGCGCACGCGTGCATGTGTGCACGCTCTTTTCCAATGTGAGCTCCCTCAGGCAGGTTAGAAGAGCTGTCTAATCCCATGACCTGTCCTCCCACACAGGAGAAATTCTGCACCATAAGTTGGGGCGAAGGAAGTTGGTGAACGCATACTCTGGCCAAAATAATCCTGATTTTGCTGTTTTTATTAAGATTCAATTTAGATTCTCTTAAACTAAATCCTTCTTAATGTTCATATCCTTTGATCAATTTCCAGAGTCTTTAAATGATCGTTTTTGGCGACTTTGTCCAGTGTTATCATTGCTTTTCAGATTCGTTGAAATGTTTTAATGTCAATATATGTGGTATATTTTTATGTACTTTCTATGTGAATTTGAAAATAATCTGTGTTTAGCATTTGGTACATATACACTTAGGAGTATACATCTTTTTGATGTATTGACTCTTTTTAATTATGAAAAATTTATCTCCAGTAATATTCCTTATTCGTAAAATTTTCTTTGTCTGATATTAATGTAGCCACTCCAGCTTTCTTGCCCAGTGTTTATTTTTTCATCCTTATTTTTTTAACCTATGTTTTCATACTTAAAATGCGTTTCTTATGGACAGGGTATGGTCAAAAGTCTTGCTTATTTATCCAGTTCAGAAATATGCATTTAATGTAATTACTGAAGTACTGGATTTAAGTCTACCACCTTGCTGCTTTTTGTTTTTGGCCCATCTATTCTTTTCCTTTTATTCCTCTTTACTTGCCTTTCTTAGTATATTTTTCTCTCTCCTAATGGTAACTGAGTAGAGAGATGTCAGAACTTAGATCTTTAAGATTTGTGGAACTGTAAAAAATATTTTATTTTATTTTATTTTATTTTGTTTGAGACAGAGTCTTGCTCTGTTGCCCAAACTGGAGTGCAGTGGTGCAAAATTTGTAGAACATGAGTGGAAAATCCTAAATAAGAATACCACAGAGGAAAGCCCAAAATTCTGCATTTGAAAGAAATTTGCATGGAGAATAGGGGTTCCTCTTTGAGTTTTCATCTTTTGGGGGGATTTTTCTCCTCAATAGCAACTCATTCTTTCAGCACCAAACTCCAACCTCCGTCTTCTCTTCCTGGTAAGACTGCATCTTTCTGCTTGAGCTTTGTTCTACCGTCTACTGCTTTAGACTGAAAAGTGCTCTCAGGGGAAACTTACAGCAAATGTTGAACTCACCTAGTTACTTTCCTTTTCTCAATATTTATCTCCTCATGTATTCTGCATGCTTCAAAAAATCTCCAATGATTGCAAACTTTTAAGTCATTTTTATAGATTTCACAATTTTTGTTTCTAGGAAGGCTAGATGTAGACATAAGGTTTTTAATATAAGTAAGTAGCTATAGAAATAAACGCATAGATGTTTACGTGTATGTCCACAAATAGGATCTTAGATTTTTGACATTCCCATAGCAATGAGCACACCTAACACACAGATCTTGATGTAACTTTTTAACCAGACTCTTCTAAGAGGAACCAGAGCTATGACAGATTCTAGAGCTTGAGAAAAAAAATAAAAGATGATCATAGAAAGTAAGGCTATTTTAAGAATGGTGAATACATGTCAGGTGTCAGAGATTAAGAATGTGTTCAAAGAAGAATGGTAGATACGTGCTCTTTACACAGATAGGCAGAAAATAACTGGAAGAAAGAATGCATACTGCAAATACCTAAATAACAATAAATTCAGTATGATCATATTAATAACAAACAAAATAATCTTCATTAAAACTATGTTTTCTTTTTTCTTTTTTTTTTTTTTTTTTTTGAGACAGAGTCTTGCTGTGTCACCCAGGCTGGAGTGCAGTGGCAAGATCTCAGTTCACTGCAAGCTCCATCTCCCGAGTTTATGCCATTCTCCTGCCTCAGGCTCCCCAGTAGCAGGGACTACACGCCTGGCTAATTTTTTGTATATATATATATTTTTTAGTAGAGACGAGGTTTCACCGCGTTGGCCAGGATGATCTCGATCTCCTGACCTTGTGATCCACCCGCCTTGGCCTCCCAAAGTGCTGACATTATAGGCGTGAGCCGCCGCGCCTGGCCTAAAAATACGTTTTACCAGAAATAAAAATAAAACTTGAGTCATAATGGAAAAACTGTAAGAAGAATATAACTTTTCTAAATATGTATGCATCTAATAATATGACTTAAAAATAAATGATACGGGCCGGGCGCGGTGGCTCACGCCTGCAATCCCAACACTTTGGGAGGCCGAGATGGGTGGATCACGAGGTCAGGAGATTGAGACCATCCTGACTAACATGGTGAAACCCCATCTCTAATAAAAATACAAAAAAATTAGCCAGGCGTACTGGCGGGCGCCTGTAGTCCCAGCTACTCGGGAGGCTGAGGCAGGAGAATGGCGCGAACCCGGGGGGGCGGAGCTTGCAGTGAGCCGAGATCAGGCCACTGCACTCCAGCCTGGGCGACAGAGCGAGACTTCGTCTCAAATAAATTAATTAATTAATTAATTAATTAATTAAAAAATAAATGATACAAAAATTGACGGAAATGAAAATATTGATAAATTTGCAATCATAGAGATCTTAAATGCTTCTCTCAATAATTGGTGAAAGAAATAAACAAAAAATCAGGAAAATATATTAAACAATTGAATAGCACTAGTAATTAAATCAGCCTAATTGACACTTATAAGACATTAGAATATGCGATGGCAAAATACATATTATTTTCAGGTGTACATGCAATATTCATCAAGATAAACAACATACTGGATATAAATTTAGTCTCAAGAAATTCAACAGTATTAAAATTGGGTAGAATATGTTCTCTGACAAAAAAAAAAAACCCTCAACTAAATTAGAAAGCAGCACCAGACTAATAACTAGAAAATCCCCTAAATATACAGAAATTAATCAACACACTACCAAATAAGCCACAGGTCTCAGAGGAAATTACAAAGGAAATTAGAGAATATTTTAAGTGAATGATCATAAAATTCATTATATCAAAATGCAGAAGATAAAGCTGAAAGAGTGCTTGAAGGCAAATTAACTTCTTTAAATGTATACATCAGAACTGAAGAGAAGTTTAAAATTAATGGTGTGAGCTTCTACCTTAACAAGGTAGAAAAAGGAAAGCAAACTAAACCTAAAGAAGATAGAAGAAGGTAGAAAGAAGGAATTAAAAAGCAAAGACTTGACCCATCGATGATAGACTGGATAAAGAAAATGTGGCACATATACACCATGGAATACTCTCAGCCATAAAAAGAATGAGTTCATGTCCTTTGCAGGGAGACGGATGAAGCTGGAAATGATCATCCTCGGCAAACTAACACAGGAACAGAAAACCAAACACTGCTGTTCTCACTCATAAGTGGGAATTGAACAAGGAGAACACATGGACACAGGGAGGGGTACATCACATACCCGGGCCAGTTGGGGAGTGGAGGGAAAGGGGAGGGAGAGCATTAGGACATATACCTCATGCATGCAGGGTCTAAAACCTAGATGACAGGTGGGAGTGCAGTGAGCTAGGATCACGCCACTGCACTCCCACCTGGGCGACAGAGTGAGACTCTGTCTCTTAAAAACAAAACAAAAGAAAAACACAGAAAGCCAAAGATGGTTCTTCGGAAAGATTAATAAAATTGATAAACTCCTAGGAAAGAAGAGAGAAACAGAAATTACCAGTTAGAAAAGGAGAGTAGGACTGTCATTATAGATGCTTGAGACACTGAAGGGATAAAAAGAGATACTGGGAATAACTATGCAGACTAATTCAACAACTGCATTTACATATATAATTTAGTTTTAGCATACTAATGGATTATGAAGTAAGACCATTTCCATTTCACAGAGAAAATTGCTGGGTAAAAATGACATACATCAATTGTCCAAGGTGGTGCAACTGATTAATGTAAATGAGAATACGTATTTAAATTCCAGTTTTTGTTATCATGAAATCGATGCACTTTCTGCAAGTTCCATCCAGTCTCTGTTATTATGATGGAATTTTAACCACTGTTGGATTTTGAGACCATAAAGAGGCCATGGAACTGATAATAAAATGCAAAACCCTTGAACAAACTACAGATTTTTCTGTTATATATGTTGACTACGACTCATTTGAATGCTTTTCATGGAATGTTTTTCTCAGAAAACCTGCATTCATATAAATAATGATCACTTAGCAGACTAGTCAACTTAATTACAGTATTTATATTAAATAGCATTATCAACATATGTTTCTAAGTATTTTCGAATACTAGCAGATTATTAGGAAATTTACATGATTTAACCTTGCATCTTTTTCCATTAAATTACCAGGAGAAACATTTTGTTTTCTTTAGCAGACAAAAGAAAATCTCATGTTGTTCATTGTCAAAATGACATTAATTCCTCTCACTTGAGTCAATGTACTAATAATTTTACATTGCTACATGTAAAGCTAGCATACTAGGCTCAAAACCAACTAGGAAGTAGTCAAATGTAATGCGTAGGTGAGATCGAAGGCAGGCTGAAAGTCAGTATACCAAGTCTCCCCAAACCTTGCAGAGGCTGCATACACAACACACACACACACACACACACACACACACACACACACACACTGAGCTCTGAAGCTAGGCTCTCACTGTTTGATGGTGTTCTGATCCTATGTGTGAAAAACCACAGCCTACCAAATGAATTTATAAATAAATATTTTAAAGTAATAATAGGCAAAATCTAATGGAATCGCAAAAATAAGTGGTCAGTTTGCTGTTGGAATCTCAAGAGATTTCTGCAAGATAGGAGGTAGGTTACAAAGGTGTGAGGAAAATCCTGCAGTTTGTTGTGCAGAAAGTTGGAGGCTATAGCAGATTCTGAATGGAACGAGGAGGAGAACACCTCCATGTTCATAGAGGGGCATGCTGGAGGGAATAGTGAAGACCATCAGAAACTTCATATGTTTATCACTTTATCATTAATTGAGACAATTCTCATTGATATACATCATTTCCACAAACTTCCACTGAACATAGATAGCACCAGGCACAGATCATAAGAAGCGCGCCAAGCAGAAAAAATCAGGATGAAGAAAAGGGTGTATGAATGGTTAATATGGATGGTTCTGCATGATGTTACAACTCTATATGACATGACACATTTTTAAGCATTTGGAAAATATAGATGTTTAAAATTCTGGGGCTTTTAGGAATACAAGTGAAGAACCCGCTTAATTGAAAGTACAGAAGAAGAAAAGATAAGATGTTCCTTGGCTCCTATTAGTAGAGATTTTTTTTTTTTTTTTTAGAATAGAGCTAACCAGAAATGTAGAAAGATACGTGATAAGCAGAATTGCTGTCCATTGTGTTTCTCCTGTATCCCAGTCACCTAAAGCATAACAGGTGTGGAGACATGTGGAGTGGGGTGTGGTGGGGTACAGCATGGTAAAGGTTTCTTAGGGGCCGGGTGCAGTGGCTCACTCCTGCAATCCCAGCATTTTGGGAGGCTGAGGCGGGTGGATCATTTGAGGTCAGGAGTTCCAAACTACCCTGGCCAACATGATGAAACCCTGTCTCTACTAAAAATACAAAAATTAGACGGGCGTGGTGGCAGGCACCTGTAATCCCAGTTACCCGGGAGGCTGAGGTGAGAGGATCACTTGAACCTGGAAAGCAGAGGTGCACCAGGGAATTCCTCTGATGGGCTGAAACGTGGGACAGCTTAGGATTGGGCTCCACCTACATGGTTTCTTCCAGCAGTTCGCTTTTGATCATTTTCCTTGCACAGTTCTTATGGCTGCTCCACTCAGAACAGCCACCCCTGAGGAGACAATTGGAGGAGAATGACCACGAACACGGCTCTGATTCTCGGAGTCTTTGCCCTGACCACCATGATAAGCCCCTGTGGAGATGAAGACATTGTGGGTGAGTGCACAGTTGAAGCATGTGGATTCAGAATTGTGAAAGAGAATGGCGGCCGGGCGCGGTGGCTCGCGCCTGTAATCCCAGCACTTTGGGAGGCCGAGATGGGCGGATCACGAGGTCAGGAAATCGAGACCATCCTGGCTAACACGGTGAAACCCCGTCTCTACTAAAAAATACAAAAAACTAGCCGGACGAGGTGGCGGGTGCCTGTAGTCCCAGCTACTCAGGAGGCTGAGGCAGGAGAATGGCGTAAACCCGGGAAGCAGAATTTGCACTGAGCCGAGATCCGGCCACTGCACTCCAGACTGGGCAACAGAGCAAGACTCCATCTCAAAAAAAAAAAAAAAAAAAAAAAAAAAGAATGACAAGAAACTGTGAATCAGGTTGTTGGCCTCAAGAGGTAGTCTGTGAAGCCCCAGCTCCTCTCAATCTGAATTGTTATGTTTATGAAGCCAAATCCCAGCCTAAAATCCATGCTTAGTTAGTAGACCAAAGTGAATTCCATAAGGTCCACCTGTCATTGAAGTGTTCACCAAGGGCATTATTTTCTTTCTAATGTCAGAACCATATAATATACTCCTGAACATTATTTGGCACTGATTTACAATAGCTGCTGGTATTACAGATGTTTCTCCAGATAGATTGCTTTCCTTTAACAGCCATTTATGATTCCACTACTCCTAACCTACTCTAAACTGTTTCTCAAAACTATTATTAATTTATTTTCATTGTGTCTGATTCCTTTGGACAACCAGGTCCATAAACTTTCTTTGCCATATAGAAAGTAGCATGTCAGGCCGGGCGCGGTGGCTCAAGCCTGTAATCCCAGCACTTTGGGAGGCCGAGACGGGCTGATCACGAGGTCAGGAGATGGAGATCAGCCTGACTAACACGGTGAAATCCCGTCTCTACTGAAAAAAAAAAAATACAAAAAACTAGCCGGGAGAGGTGGCGGGCGCCTGTAGTCCCAGCTACTCAGGAGGCTGAGGCAGGAGAATGGTGTAGACCCGGGAGGTGGAGCTTGCAGTGAGCTGAGATCCGGCCACTGCACTTCCAGCCTGGGCGACAGAGCGAGACTACATCTCAAAAAAAAAAAAAAAAAAAAGTAGCATGTCATATTCTTTGTTTCCAATATAATCTATATTTTCCAAGTTTGGGCTTGGGAGGTGAGGAGGACAAATTTTATTGAAGATTGTTGGAATTGGAGAAATTAAAATAATTAACTGAGTGACATTGAGTATGTCAATTCACTACTTTGATCTTCGTATTTCTCATATGTAAAATTAATTGTCCCATTGTTCTAAGAAATGCATAATCTAATAAAATAAGTATGCAGATGTGTATTTTAATGACAAAGAGCACATGGCAGCCTGGGAGGGGCCAGGGTCAGGACCCAGCCTGGGTGCATCAGTGGCTGCACAGTCCTCAGGTAGCTGCACCTCCTGCCCCCTCCTCACCGCCCTATGCCTGACCCACCACAGCTGCTGGGCATGGAGCGTACCACCCATCCCAGGAGAGGGAGTTGGATGACCATTACCTGCTAGACATGCTCACCTACCTGGAGGCCTTCTGGGGCTGCATGTGCTTCACGCTGCTGGAGCTGGTGGGCTTGCATCAAGCTGTTATAAGTCACCCCACTCCAACCAATGGCTGCCCATGGACTGCGTGGGCCCTGCAATGGGTGTACTCTATGAGTGCGCCTGGCATCTGCCCAGTGCCTCTGCAGCTGCGCCACCTATGTCCTCCTGGCCATGTTCCTCATCCACTACGTACAATGGTCCTTGTTTTCCCACTTCTGACTCCAGAAGGAAAAGCAGCGCCACTCTGTTCATGTATATTGGCATTCATGTTCTGTACCTATAACAGCTACTGGCCAAGCAGGTACTTGAGCCAATATGCAATATGCTGATGACTGGGTAACAGATTTGGGTTTTCTAACAAGTTTTGTCTTGTGGATAATGGGAAGGCTGATAAACATCTCCATTCTGATCCTATCCTAAGAAATCTCAGAAAACCAGAGGAGGCTGGACACAAAATATCAAGAGGAGGCCTGTTTGAACATAAACTGTGGCCATCTACTTTGAAGAAATTGAGAGGCATTGCCAGAGGCATTGGAATCAGACCAACTCATCTTGAATAGGATCTGCGTAAAATGAGGCTGAGACTTGCTGGAATGCATTTCCAGGGGATTTGGCATTCTTAGTCACAGGATAAGATAGGAGGTCAGCTGGACTGCTTTCACAGATACCTTGCTCATAAAACAGGATGCAGTAAAGAAGCCAGACAAAATTCACCAAAACCAAGATTCAAGTTAGCAACCAAAGAGACCTCTGGTCTCCTGACTGCTCATTATTTGCTAATTATGATGCATTATCGTGCTAAAAGACACTCCCACCAGGACCATGACAGTTTACAAATGCCATGGCAATGTCTGGAGATTATCCTATATAATCTAAAAAGAGGTAATTTAATCTAAAAAAGGTAATTTACAGATTAGATGCCATCCCCATAAAGCTACCAATGACTTTCTTCACAGAATTGGAAAAAAGTACTTTAAAGTTCATATGGAACCAAAAAAGAGCCTGCATTGCCAAGACAATCCTAAATCAAAAGAACAAAGCTGGAGGCATCATGCTACCTGACTTCAAACTATACTACAAGCCTACAGTAACCAAAACAGCATGGTACTGGTACCAAAACAGAGATATAAACCAATGGAACAGAATAGAGCCCTTGGAAATAATACCACACATCTACAACCATCTGATCTTTGACAAATCTGACAAAAACAAGCAATGGGGAAAGGATTCCCTATTTAATAAATGGTGCTAGGAAAACTGGCTAGCCATATGTAGAAAGCTGAAACTGCATTCCTTCCTTATACCTTATACAAAAATTAATTCAAGATGGATTAAAGACTTAAATGTTAGACCTAAAACCATTAAAAACCCTAGAAGAACACCTAGGCAATACCATTCAGGACATAGGCATGGGCAAGGACTTCATGACTAAAACACCAAAAGCAATGGCAACAAAAGCCGAAATTGACAAATGGGATCTAATTAAGCTAAAGAACTTCTGCACAGCAAAAGAAACTATCATCGGAGTGAACAGGCAACCTAAAGAATGGGAAAAAATTTTTACAATCTACCCATCTGACAAAGGGCTAACATTCAGAATCTACAAAGAACTTAAACAAATTTACAAGAAAAAAATCAAACAACCCCATCAAAAAGTGGGCAAGGGATATGAACAGACACTTCTCAAAAGAAGAAATTTATGCAGCCAACAGACACATGAAAAAATGCTCATCATTAGTGGCCATCAGAGAAACGCAAATCAAAACCACAAGGAGATACCATCTCACACCCGTTGGAATGGCGATCATTAAAAAGTCAGGAAACAACAGGTGCTGGAGAGGATGTGGAGAAATAGGAACACTTTTACACTGTGGGAATGTAAATTAGTTCAACCATTGTGGAAGACAGTGTATGTGGTGATTCCTCAAGAATCTAGAACTAGAAATACCATTTGACCCAGCCATCCCAATATTGGGTATATACCCAAAGGATTATAAATCATGCTGCTATAAAGACACATGCACACATATGTTTATTGCAGCACTATTCAAAATAGCAAAGACTTGGAATCAACCCAAATGTCCATCAGTGATAGACTGGATTAAGAAAATGTGGCACATATACACCATGGAATACTATGCAGCCTAAAAAAGGATGAGTTCATGTCCTTTGTAGGAACGTGGATGAAGCCAGAAACCATCATTCTGAGAAAACTATCACAAGAACAGAAAACCAAACACCTCATGTTCTCACTCATAGGTAGGAATTGAACAATGAGATCACTTGGACACAGGGTGGGGAATATCACACACTGGGGCCTGTAATGGGGTGGGGGGAGGGGGAGGGATAGCATTAGGAGATATACCTAATGTAAATCATGCATTAACAGGTGCAACACACCAGCATGGGACATGTATACATATGTAACAAACCTGCACGTTGTGCACATGTACCCTAGAACTGAAAGTATAATAAAAAAAAAAAAGAATGTTCCCAAACTCTTGGCCTCTTGGCATGCATGTGTGCTCATGCACACGTGCAAGCACACACAGACACAGACTCACACACACAATTATCTGTAAATTCCCAGAGGCAGGGAAGTGTTTTGAGTTTCATGCTGATAAGATGAAGGTTGCACCTAGTTTTTGAAAGGACAGGAAAAATCTCACAAACAGCTAGGGAATTGTGAATGGAAAGCCTCCCCTAAAATGATCAATAAACTCAAGGCATGGTAATAATAAACTCATATAAGTTCATTGTCTTTTCTGTAGAAGTTCGTGCAGTGTCTGGCTTTCCCAAATCTTCTGTGGTCTTGGGTGTTTCCAACACTCTCATCTGTCTAGTGGACAACATCTTTCCTCCTGTCATCAATATCATTCGGGTTTACAATGGATGCTTAGTTCCAGGAGGTATTTCTGAGACAACCTTCTACCCCAAGAGTGACCACTCCTTCCTCAAGCTCAATTACCTCATTATTCTCCCCTCCACTGATGATTTTTATGACTGCAAGGTGGAGCACTGGGGCCTATAAGAGTCACTCCTCAAGTACTGGGGTATATTTAAGTCCCATAATGGTGTATATATCCTCCAATTGTATCCCAAGTCCACATTGCCTTGCCTTATGACCTTTAGCCCTCATTGCCACAACTTCATTTCCCACAATTGCAAAATTTTGTAATGATCGACTTCACTCGTCTCCCAAAGTCTAGGTGTGTTGTACACTTCCAAATGCACACACCAATCTCCTCATAGACACACAGTATCTTGTAACCCTATCTATTTCTTTTTTCTCAGAACCTGAGATTCCCACTCCATATGTCAGAGCTGATAGAAACCATTTGGTGTAAACCAAATCTGCACCCTTGGGTTGGCTGCAGGCCTCATGGGCATTGTGATGGGCACCATCTGCATTATCTGAGGTCTACATTCAGGTGATGTTTCCAGCCCCCAAATCACCACATGAGTTATGGCCTAGAAAACAGGAAGGTGAGGACTCAGACATGTCATACCTGGAACAATATATCTGGAAGAAGTGAAGCTGGGAGTGGAGGATTCTCATCTTGTGTATCTAAATGTGTCTGAAAAAGTTGTGGGCAAATTAGAGACTGGGTTGACCTTGAGACAGGAGCATGGAACTCACCAACCTCATGTGACTTTGTGCTTCAGGTAATCAGTCTTTTTATTATTATTTTTCATTTTTACTTTTACTATCATTTTTATTTTTTATTTTTTTATTTTTCTAAATTTTTTTCATCAAAAATTATTTTTCTTTTTTTTTTTTAATTATATGTTAGGTTCTAGGGTACATGTGGACAACATACAGGTTTGTTACATATGTATACTTGTGCCATGTTGGTGTGCTGCACCCATCAACTTGTCAGCACCCATCAACTCGTCATTTACATCAGGTATAACTCCCAGTGCCATCCCTCCCCACTCTCCCCTCCCCATAATAGGCCCTGGTGTGTGATGTTCCCCTTCCCGAGTCCAGGTGATCTCATTGTTCAATTCTCACCTATGAGTCAGAACATGCGGTGTTTGGTTTTCTGTTCTTGTGATAGTTTGCTGAGAATGATGGTTTCCAGCTGCATCCATGTCCCTACAAAGGACACAAACTCATCATTTTTATGGCTGCATAGTATTCCATGGTGTATATGTGCCACATTTTCTTAATCCAGTCTGTCACTGATGGACATATGGGTTGATTCCAAGTCTTTGCTATTGTGAATAGTGCCACAATGAACATACATTTGCATGTGTCTTTATAGCAGCATGATTTATAATCCTTTGGGTATATACCCAGTAATGGGATGGCTGGGTCATATGGTATTTCTAGTTCTAGATCCTTGAGGAATCGCCATACTGTTTTCCACAATGGTTGAACGAGTTTACAATCCCACCAACAGTGTAAAAGTGTTCCTATTTCTCCACATCCTCTCCAGCACCTGTTGTTTCCTGACTTTTTAATGATTGCCATTCTAACTGGTGTGAGATGGTATCTCCTTGTGGTTTTGATTTGCATTTCTCTGATGGCCAGTGATGACGAGCATTTTTTCATGTGTCTGTTGGCTGTATGAATGTCTTCTTTTGAGAAATGTCTGTTCATATCCTTTGCCCACTTTTTGATGGGGTTGTTTGTTTTTTTCTTGTAAATTTGTTTGAGTTCTTTGTAGGTACTGGGTATTAGCCCTTTGTCAGTTGAGTAGATTGCAAAAATTTTCTCCCATTCTGTAAGTTGCCTGTTCACTCTGATGGTAGTTTCTTTTGCTGTGCAGAAGCTCTTTAGTTTAATTAGATCCCATTTGTCAATTTTGGCTTTTGCTGCCGTTGCTTTTGGTGTTTTAGACATGAAGTCCTTGCCCATGCCTATGTCCTGAATGGTACTACCTAGGTTTTCTTTTTTTTTTTTTTTTTTTTTTTTTTGAGACGGAGTCTCGCTCTGTCACCCAGGCTGGAGTGCAGTGGCCGGATCTCAGCTCACTGCAAGCTCCGCCTCCCGGGTTTACGCCATTCTCCGGCCTCAGCCTCCCGAGTAGCTGGGACTACAGGCGCCCGCCACCTCGCCCGGCTAGTTTTTTGTATTTCTTAATAGAGACGGGGTTTCACCGTGTTAGCCAGGATGGTCTCGATCTCCTGACCTCGTGATCCACCCGTCTCGGCCTCCCAAAGTGCTGGGATTACAGGCTTGAGCCACCGCGCCCGGCCCCTAGGTTTTCTTCTAGGGTTTTTATGGTATTAGGTCTAACATTTAAGTCTCTAATCCATCTTGAATTAATTTTCATATAAGGAGTAAGGAAAAGATCCAGTTTCAGCTTTCTACTTATGGCTAGCCAATTTTCCCAGCACCATTTATTAAATAGGGAATCCTTTCCCCATTTCTTGTTTCTCTCAGGTTTGTCAAAGATCAGATGGCTGTAGATGTGTGGTATTATTTCTGAGGACTCTGTTCTATTCCATTGGTCTATATCTCTGTTTTGGTACCAGTACTGTGCTGTTTTGGTTACTGTAGCCTTGTAATATAGTTTGAAGTCAGGAAGCGTGATGCCTCCAGCTTTGTTCTTTTGGCTTAGGATTGTCTTGACAATGTGGGCTCTTTTTTGGTTCCATATGAACTTTAAAGCAGTTTTTTCCAATTCTGTGAAGAAAGTCATTGGTAGCTTGATGGGAATGGCATTGAATCTATAAATTACCTTGGGCAGTATGGTCATTTCACGATATTGATTCTTCCTATCCATGAGCATAGATTTGTTTGTATCCTCTTTTATTTCACTGAGCAGTGGTTTGTAGTTCTCCTTGAAGAGGTCCTTTACATCCCTTGTAAGTTGGATTCCTAGGTATTTTATTCTCTTTGAAGCAATTGTGAATGGAAGTTCATTCATGATTTGGCTCTCTATTTATCTGTTACTGGTGTATAAGAATGCTTGTGATTTTTGCACATTGATTTTGTATCCTGAGACTTTGCTGAAGTGGCTTATCAGCTTACGGAGATTTTGGGCTGAGATGATGGAGTTTTCTAAATATACAATCTTGTCCTCTGCAAACAGGGACAATTTGACTTCTTCTTTTTCTAACTGAATACCTTTTATTTCTTTCTCTTGCCTGATTGCCCTAGCCAGAACTTCCAACACTATGTTGAATAGGAGTGGTGAGAGAGGGCATCCCTGTCTTGTGCCCACTTTCAAAAGGAATGCTTCCAGTTTTTGACCATTCAGTATGATATTGGCTGTGGGTTTGTCATAAATAGCTCTTATTATTTGGAGATATGTTCCATCAATATCGAATTTATTGAGAGTTTTTAGCATGAAGGGCTGTTGAATTTTGTCAAAGGCCTTTTCTGCATCTATTGAGATAATCATGTGCTTTTTGTCTTTGGTTCTGTTTATATGCTGGATTATGTTTATTGATTTGTGTATGTTGAACCAGCCTTGCATCCCAGAGATGAAGCGCACTTGATCATGGTAGATAAGCTTTTTGATGTGCTGCTGGATTCGGTTTGCCAGTATTTTCTTGAGGATTTTTGCATCGATGTTCATCAGGGATATTGGTCTAAAATTCTCTTTTTTTGTTGTGTCTCTGTCAGGTTTAGGTATCAGGATGATGTTGGCCTCATAAAATGAGTTAGGGAGGATTCTCTCTTTTTCTATTGATTGGAATAGTTTCAGAAGGAATGGTACCAACTCCTCCTTGTACCTCCTGTAGAATTCAGCTGTGAATCCGTCTGTTCCTGGACTTTTTTTGGTTGGTAGGCTATTAATTATTGCCTCAATTTCAGAGCCTGCTATTGGTCTGTTCATGGATTCAACTTCTTCCTGGTTTAGTCCTGGGAGAGTGTAACTGTCCAGGAAATTATCCATTTCTTCTAGGTTTTCTAGTTTATTTACATAGAGGTGTTTATAGTATTCTCTGATGGTAGTTTGTATTTCTGTGGAGTTGGTGGTGATATCCCCTTTATCATTTTTTAGTGCCTCTATTTGATTCTTCTCTCTTTTCTTCTTTATTAGTCTTGCTAGTGGTCTATCAATTTTGTTGATCTTTTCAAAAAACCAACTCCTGGATTCATTGATTTTTTGGAGGGTTTTTGTGTCTCTATCTCCTTCGGTTCTGCTCTGATCTTAGTTATTTCTTGCCTTCTGCTCGCTTTTGAATATGTTTACTCTTGCTTCTCTAGTTCTTTTAATTGTGATGTTAGGGTGTCAATTTTAGATCTTTCCAGCTTTCTCTTGTGGGAATTTAATGCTATAAATTTCCCTCTACACACTGCTTTAAATGTGTCCCAGAGATTCTGGCATGTTGTATCTTTGTTCTCATTGGTTTCAAAGAACATCTGTATTTCTGCCTTCATTTCATTATGTACCCAATAGTCATTTAGGAGCAGGTTGTTCAGTTTCCATGTAGTTGAGTGGTTTTGATTGAGTTTCTTAGTCCTGAGTTCTAGTTTGATTGCACTGTGGTCTGAGAGACAGTTTGTTATAATTTTTCTTTTACATTTGCTGAGGAGTGCTTTACTTCCAACCATGTGGTCAATTTTGGAATAAGTGCAATGTGGTGCTGAGAAAAATGTATATTCTGTTGATTTGGGGTGGAGAGTTCCGTAGATGTCTATTAGGTCTGCTTGGTGCAGAGTTGAGTTCAATTCCTGGATATCCTTGTTAACTTTCTGTCTCATTGATCTGTCTAATGTTGACAGTGGGGTGTTGAAGTCTCCCATTATTATTGTATTGTATTGTATGGGAGTCTAAGTCTCTTTGTAAGTCTCTAAGGACTTGCTTTATGAATCTGGGTGCTCCTGTGTTGGGTGCATATATATTTAGGATAGTTAGCTCTTCCTGTTGAATTGATCCCTTTACCATTATGTAATGGCCTTCTTTGTCTCTTTTGATCTTTGTTGGTCTAAAGTCTGTTTTAATCAGAGACTAGGATTGCAATCCGAGCTTTTTTTTGTTCTCCATTTGCTTGGTAGATCTTCCTCCATCCCTTTATTTTGAGCCTATGTGTGTCTCTGCATGTGAGATGGGTCTCCTGAATACAGCAAACTGATGGGTCTTGACTCTTTATCCAATTTGCCAGTCTGTGTCTTTTAATTGGACCATTTAGTCCATTTACATTTAAGGTTAATATTGTTATGTGTGAACTTGATCCTGTCATTGTGATATTAACTGGTTATTTTGCTCGTTAGTTGATGCAGTTTCTTCCTAGCACCAATGGTCTTTACATTTTGCAATGTTTTTGCAATGGCTGGTACCGGGTGTTCTTTTCCATGTTTAGTGCTTCCTTCAGGGTCTCCTGTAGGGCAGGCCTGGTGGTGACAAAATCTCTAAGCATTTGTTTGTCTGTAAAGGATTTTATTTCTCCTTCACTTATGAAACTTAGTTTGGCTGGATATGAAATTCTGGGTTGAAAATTCTTTTCTTTAAGTATGTTGAATATTGGCCCCCACTCTCTTCTGGCTTGTAGAGTTTCTGCCAAGAGATCTGCTGGTAGTCTGATGGGCTTCCATTTGTGGGTAACCCGACCTTTCTCTCTGGCTGCCCTTAAGATTTTTTCCTTCATTTCAACTTTGGTGAATCTGACAATTATGTGTCTTGAAGTTGCTCTTCTCGAGGATTATCTTTGTGGCGTTCTCTATATTTCCTGAATTTGAATGTTGGCCTGCCTTACTAGGTTGGGGAAGTTCTCCTGGATGATATCCTGAAGAGTGTTTTCCAACTTGGTTCCATTTTCCCCCTTACTTTCAGGCACCCCAATCAGACGTAGATTTGGTCTTTTCACATAATCCCATACTTCTTGGAGGCTTTGTTCATTTATTTTTCCTCTTTTTTCTCTAGACTTCTCTTCTCGCTTCATTTCATTCATTTGATCTTCAATCGCTGATACTCTTTCTTCCAGTTGATCAAGTCGGTTACGAAGCTTGTGCATTTGTCACGTAGTTCTCATGTTATGGTTTTCATCTCTTTCAGTTCTTTTAAGGACTTCTCTACACTGGTTATTTAAATTAGCCATTCATCAAATCTTTTTTCAAGGTTTTTAGTTTCTTTGCACTGGGTACGTAGTTCCTCCTTTAGCTCTGAGAAGTTTGATCGACTGAAGCCTTCTCTCAACTCGTCAAAGTCATTCTCCATTCAGATTTGTTCATTGCTGGCGATGAGCTGTGTTCCTTTGGAGGGGGAGATGCGCTCTGATTGTTTGAATTTCCAGCTTTTTCGTACTGCTTTTTCCCCATCTTTGTGGTTTTATCTGCCTTTGGTCTTTGATGATGGTGATGTACTGATGGGGTTTTGGTGTGGGTGTCCTGTTTGTTAGTTTTCCTTCCAACAGTCAGGACCCTCAACTGCAGGTCTGTTGGAGTTTGCTTGAGGTCCACTCCAGACCCTGTTTGCCTGGGTATCAGCAGCGGAGGCTGCAGAAGATAGAAAATTGCTGGACAGCGAGTGTTGCTGTCTGATTCTTGCTCTGGAAGCTTCGCCTCAGGGGTGTACTCAGCCGTGTGAGGTGTGGGATGTTGGTTTGCAACTAGTGGGGGATGTCTCCCAGTTAGGCTACTCAGCGGTCAAGGACCCACTTGAGCAGGCAGTCTGTCCATTCTCAGATCTCCACCTCCATGCTGGGAGATCCACTGCTCTCTTCAAAGCTGTCAGACAGGGGCATTTACCTCTGCCGAGGTTTCTGCTGCTTTTGTTTAGCTATGCCCTGTCCCCAGATGTGGAGTCTACAGAGGCAGGCCGGCCTCCTTGAGCTGTGGTGGGCTCCACCCAATTCGAGCTTCATGGCGGCTTTGTTTACCTACTTAAGCCTCAGCAATGGTGGGTGCCCCTCCCCCAGCCTCACTGCTGCCTTGCAGTTAGATCTCAGACTGCTGTGCTAGCAATGAGGGAGGCTCAGTGGGTGTGGGACCCTCTGGGCCAGGTGTGGGATATTTGCCTGGTGTGCCATTTGCTAAAACCCTTGGTAAAGTGCAGTATTAGGGTGGGAGTTACCCGATTTTCCAGGTGTTGTGTGTCTCAATTTCCTTTGGCTAGGAAAAGGAATTCCCTTCCCCCTTTTACTTCCTAGGTGAGTCGATGCCTCGCCCTGCTTCAGCTCTCGCTGGTCGGGCTGCACCCGTGGACCAGTGCCAACTGTCCGACACACCCCAGTGAGATGAAACTGGTACCTCAGTTGAAAATGCAGAAATCACCTATCTTCTGTGTCACTCACACTGGGAGCTAGAGACTGGAGCTGTTCCTATTCGGCCATCTTGGCATGCCCTGCCCCACTGAGGACTCATGATTTTTGAGTGTCCTTGCCTGGACATTGTTGTCTTTGGAGGTCATAACTGAACTAGAGTTCTAGAATCTCATCCCTTTCTTAGTTCAGTGTTTCCCACCAACACCACTACCCTACTCAATCAGAATTTGAAACACAAGTGACTCACAAATCTATTTAATTTTGAAAAATTAATTATTGAATTATAAGAAGTTTGATATTTAGTTCATGATCAGTCTTCAGAAAGAGAAGAAGGTCGTAAGAGCTTATGAAAGTATTTATGGTCCAAACAGGGACAGCAGACAGCAGAGAGCAGAGCTCTCATTATCATGGTAATGAGCAAACTTTTTAGGAAATTTCTTGCAGGCAAGAATTTAGGAAAGACAAGAACAAGTGACAACCTGGCAGCCACTTCTCAGTCACCGTGGGAGTCATGTCCTGATGAGTGACACAGCTGGCAGAAATGGCTCACTCACAGGCCTGACAGAAGGGGGACTGGGAATTACAGACAAGAGTAAAGCCAAGACAAGACAAGAAAGAGGTAACAGATCCCAGAAAGAGAAATGTTTGCAGTCAGTGTGTGAGCCCTCTAGGGGAGAGAAGAAACAATCACACTAACCCCTGAAGAAACACAGCCCCTTCCTGCCTTGGGGCCTCTCTGCAGTTATCAGGACACTAAAGTTGAGCTTATGTCAACACCTGCTCCTCGTTACTTTTCCTGGTAACTGAGTAGAGATGGTAACAGGAATGCCTCATTTTATTGTGCTTTGCTTTGTTGTGCTTCTCAAATATTGTGGTTTTTTAAAAATTAAAGGGTTGCATCAAGCAAGTCTATCAGCACCATTTCACAAATAGCATGTCCTCACTTTGTGTCTCTGTGTCATATTTTGGTAATTTTTGCAATATTTCATGTTTTCATTACTATTACATGCCAATCTGTGATCAGTGATGTTTGATGTTACTGTTGTAATTGTTTTGGGGCACCAGGAACTAAACCCATATAAAATGAACTTTATTATTAGATGTTGTGTATGTTCAGACTGATCCACTGACCAGCCGTCCTCCCTCTCTTTCTCCCTCTCCTCAGGCCTCGCCATTCCCTGAGAACACAAGAACAATAAAATTGGGCCAATTAGTAACCCTACAATGGCCTCTAAGTAAAATCACTTGTCTCTCACTTTAAATCAAAAGCTAGACATGATTAAGCTTAGTGAAGAAGACATGTCAAAACCAAGATGGGCTGAAAGCTAGGTCTCTTGCTTTCAACAATTAGTCAAGTTGTGAATGCAAAGGAAAAGGTCTTGAAGGAAAGAAATTAAAAGTGCTACTCAAGTGAACATACAAATGATAAGAAAGTAAAACAGTCTTACTGCAGATGTGGAAAAAGTTTGAGTGATCTGGATAGATCAAACCAGCCACAACATTCCCTTAAGCCAAACTCTAATCCAGAGAAAGGCCCTAACTCACTTTGGTTCTAGGAAGGCTGAGAGATGTGAGGAAGTTGCAGAAAAAAAAGCCTGAATCTAGCAGAGATTGATTCATGAGGCTTAAGGAAAAAAGTCACCTTCATAATATCAAAGTACAAGATGATGTAACAAATGCTGATATAGAAGCTATAGCAATTTATCCAGAAGATCTAGGTAAGATCACTGATGATGGTGGCTACATTAAATGATAGATTTTCAGTAGAGATGAAACAGCCTTCTATTGGAAGAAGGTGTCTTCTAGGATTTTCAGAGTTAGAGAGAAGTCAATGCCTGGCTTCAAAAGTTCAAAGATCAGGCTGACTCTCTTGCTGGGGACTAATGCTGCTGGTGCCTTTAAATTGAAGCCAGTGCTCACTTATCATTTCAAAAATACTAGGGCCCTTAAGAATGATGCTAAATCTACTCTGCCTGTGCTCTATAAATGAAACAACAAAGCCTGGTAAAAGCACATCTGTTTAAAATATAGTTGGCTGAATATTTTAAGCCTATTGTTGGGACCCAGTGCCCAGACAAAAATATTCCTCTCAAAATATTACTGCTCGTTGACAAGGTACCTAGTCATCCAAGAGCTCTGAAGGAGATGTACAAGGAGATGAATGTTGTTTTCATGCCTGCTAATGCAATATCCATTCTGCAACCCATGGATCAGGGGGTAATTTAAACTTTCAAATCTTATTATTTAATACATTATGTAAGGCTATTGCTGTCAGAGACGGTGATTCCTCTGATGGATCTGGGGAAAGCAAATTGAAAACCTTCTGAAAAGCCTTCACCATTCTAGATGTCATTGGGAACATTCATGATTCATGGGAGAAGGTCAAAATATCAACATTAACAGGAGATTGAGAGAAGCTGATTCCAACCCTCATGGATGACTTTGAGATATTTAAGACTTCAGTGGAGGAAGGAACTATAGATGTCGTGGAAATAGCAAGGAACTTGAACTAGAAGTGGAACCGGAAGATGTAACTAAATTGCTGCAATCTTACGATAAAACTTGAATGGATGAGGAACTGCTGCTTACAGGATGAGCAAAGAAAGTGGTTTCTTGAGATGGAATCTACCCCTGGTGAAGATGCTGTGAATGTTGTTGAAGTGGCAACAAAGGATTTAGAATATTACATAACTTAGTTGAGAAAGTAGCAGCAGGGTTTGAGAGGATTGACTACAATTTTGAAAGAAGGTCTACTATGGGTAAAATGCTATCAAACATCACACGCTACAAAAAAATATTTCATGAAAAGAAAAGTCAATCTATGCAGCAAACTTCATTGTTCTTTCATTTTAAGAAATTATCACAGCCACCTCAAACGTCAGCAGCAGCCATCAACATCAAGGAAAGAACCTTCTATCAGCAAAAAGGTTATAACTCACTAAAGGCTCAGAGGATCATTAGTATTTTTAGCCATAAAATATTTTAATTAGGGTATGCACTTTTTTGGACATAATGCCATTTTGCACTTAATAGACTGCTGTATATTGTAAACATGACTTTTATATGCACTGGGAAACCAAAAGATATGTTTGACTTTCTTTCAGTGCTCTCTGGAACCAAAATCACAAAATATCTAAAGTGCACTTTAGTCTGTTAAAGTGAACACAAAACATCAGCTTGAAGGGGCCAGTGGAAGGCAGAAGAGGATGTCTAAATGCTTTGGTGATGCACAGGTCATAGACTAACTGGAATGGTAACAACTGTAATTCCCTCTCATCTCACCTACTACCAAGCTCAGCAGCACTCTCTGCAATTTGGGGATATGGGGGCATCATCCAAGCCTCACTGAATGACTGATGCCACAGGTTGGGTCTTATTCTGAGGAATAATCCCCGAAGTTTCCAGCAGAAACTTTTCAGAATATTCCAGAATTTTTCCAGAATATTCCAGAGGGAATTCATGTTTCCTTGGCAATCGACATAAACCAAAAGTAAAGGATAGTTGTTAGTTTTTCAGAAAGTTTTTCTCATTTTTATTCCACTTAGGAAACCCTGTCCAAATCCCACCCAAGACTATAAGAACCTCTCAGGAAGGCAACTCTAAAGAATGTTCTACAGAAAACAGAGGCATAAGAAGACTCTATTGTGAACATTTTCCTGAATTCTTTGAGAACCCACACTCCCCTAGTTCAGAGCCCGGTGAGGGCTACTGCATCTCCATTCTCATGGAATTCTCAGTCACTAGGCACTCTGGAATACTAGCAGCTTCTTTCTTCCATGATCTGTTTCCCTTGGAGGCTTGTTTATATATTCACTAATTCATCAAAATGCAAAAACGGTCATTGAGTAGCAGTGCTGTCATAAGTACTCATACTTTGTTGAGTGTTATTAAAATAATGTGAAAACAATTACATTCATTATCTTCATGGAACTTACACTCCAGTGGGAGGAAAATACATATATTACATAATTCCACAAACATAGTTACAAGGTCTGAAACATTTATAAAGAAAAAGAATGAGGTAAAATGAGAGAATGTTGTACAGGAACCAGGTATAATTTGGGGGAGTTTAGAGGTGGCTTGAAGAAATGTATCTTGAGATGAAATAAGATAGTATATAGTATGTAAAGCACAAGGTCGAAGAGGGCAGAGCAAATGTTTGAGAAACTCTTACAATATGAAAGAGAAGATGAGAATAAAATAACATGAAAATAATCACAGATTTTTTTTTTTTTTTTTTTTTTTTA